>NC_091154.1:13557539-13582539 GCF_040958095.1 Procambarus clarkii
CAGGACTACAGGACTACCAGCATATACTACAGGACTACCAGCATATACTACAGGACTACCAGCATATACTACAGGACTACAGGACTACCAGTATATACTACAGGACTACCAGCATATACTACAGGACTACCAGCATATACTTCAGGACTACCAGCATATACTACAGGACTACCAGCATATACTACAGGACTACCAGCATATACTACAGGACTACCAGCATATACTACAGGACTACAGGACTACCAGCATATACTACAGGACTACCAGCATATACTTCAGGACTACCAGCATATACTACAGGACTACCAGCATATACTACAGGACTACCAGCATATACTACAGGACTACAGGACTACCAGCATATACTACAGGACTACCAGCATATACTACAGGACTACCAGCATATACTTCAGGACTACCAGCATATACTACAGGACTACCAGCATATACTACAGGACTACCAGCATATACTACAGGACTACCAGCATATACTACAGGACTACCAGCATATACTACAGGACTACCAGCATATACTACAGGACTACCAGCATATACTACAGGACTACCAGCATATACTACAGGACTACAGCATATACTACAGGACTACAGGACTACCAGCATATACTACAGGACTACCAGCATATACTACAGACTACCAGCATATACTACAGGACTACCAGCATATACTACAGGACTACAGGACTACCAGCATATACTACAGGACTACCAGCATATACTTCAGGACTACAGGACTACCAGCATATACTACAGGACTACCAGCATATACTACAGGACTAAGGACTACCAGCATATACTTACAGGACTACCAGCATATACTACAGGACTACCAGCATATACTTCAGGACTACAGGACTACCAGCATATACTACAGGACTACCAGCATATACTACAGGACTACAGGACTACCAGCATATACTACAGGACTACCAGCATAGACTACGGGACTACCAGCATATACTACAGGACTACCAACATATACTACAGGACTACAGGACTACCAGCATATACTACAGGACTACCAGCATATACTACAGGACTACCAGCATATACTACAGGACTACCAGCATATACTACAGGACTACCAGCATATACTTCAGGACTACAGGACTACCAGCATATACTACAGGACTACCAGCATATACTACAGGACTACCAGCATATACTTCAGGACTACCAGCATATACTACAGGACTACCAGCATATACTACAGGACTACCAGCATATACTACAGGACTACAGGACTACCAGCATATACTACAGGACTACCAGCATATACTACAGGACTACAGGACTACCAGCATATACTCAGGACTACCAGCATATACTACAGGACTACAGGACTACCAGCATATACTACAGGACTACCAGCATATACTATCAGGACTACAGGACTACCAGCATATACTACAGGACTACCAGCATATACTACAGGACTACCAGCATATACTACAGGACTACAGGACTACCAGCATATACTACAGGACTACCAGCATATACTAGTACGACAGGACTACCAGCATATACTACAGGACTACCAGCATATACTACAGGACTACAGGACTACCAGCATATACTACAGGACTACCAGCATATACTACAGGGACTACCAGCATATACTACAGGACTACCAGCATATACTACAGGACTACAGGACTACCAGCATATACTACAGGACTACCAGCATATACTACAGGACTACCAGCATATACTTCAGGACTACCAGCATATACTACCGGACTACCAGCATATACTTCAGGACTACCAGCATATACTTCAGGACTACCAGCATATACTTCAGGACTACCAGCATATACTACCGGACTACCAGCATATACTTCAGGACTACCAGCATATACTTCAGGACTACCAGCATATACTACAGGACTACCAGCATATACTACAGGACTACCAGCATATACTACAGGACTACCAGCATATACTACAGGACTACCAGCATATACTACAGGACTACCAGCATATACTACAGGACTACCAGCATATACTACAGGACTACAGGACTACCAGCATATACTACAGGACTACCAGCATATACTACAGGACTACCAGCATATACTTCAGGACTACCAGCATATACTACCGGACTACCAGCATATACTTCAGGACTACCAGCATATACTTCAGGACTACCAGCATATACTTCAGGACTACCAGCATATACTACCGGACTACCAGCATATACTTCAGGACTACCAGCATATACTTCAGGACTACCAGCATATACTACAGGACTACCAGCATATACTACAGGACTACCAGCATATACTACAGGACTACCAGCATATACTACAGGACTACCAGCATATACTACAGGACTACCAGCATATACTACAGGACTACCAGCATATACTTCAGGACTACCAGCATATACTACCGGACTACCAGCATATACTTCAGGACTACCAGCATATACTTCAGGACTACCAGCATATACTACAGGACTACCAGCATATACTACAGGACTACCAGCATATACTACAGGACTACCAGCATATACTACAGGACTACCAGCATATACTACAGGACTACCAGCATATACTACAGGACTACCAGCATATACTACCGGACTACCAGCATATACTACAGGACTACCAGCATATACTACCGGACTACCAGCATATACTACAGGACTACCAGCATATACTACAGGACTACCAGCATATACTACCGGACTACCAGCATATACTACAGGACTACCAGCATATACTACAGGACTACCAGCATATACTACCGGACTACCAGCATATACTACAGGACTACCAGCATATACTACAGGACTACCAGCATATACTACCGGACTACCAGCATATACTACAGGACTACCAGCATATACTACAGGACTACCAGCATATACTACAGGACTACCAGCATATACTACAGGACTACCAGCATATACTACAGGACTACCAGCATATACTACAGGACTACAGGACTACCAGCATATACTACAGGACTACCAGCATATACTACAGGACTACCAGCATATACTACAGGACTACCAGCATATACTACAGGACTACCAGCATATACTACAGGACTACCAGCATATACTACAGGACTACCAGCATATACTACAGGACTACCAGCATATACTACAGGACTACCAGCATATACTACAGGACTACAGGACTACCAGCACATAAAGGTGCAGGTAAGGCGCCCACATGAAGGCGCTGCGCCGTGCACATCCTGCCACATATAAGGTCATGCCGCGCCATACACATCCCGCCACATATAAGGTCATGCTGCGCCGTACACATCCTGCCACATATAAGGTCATGCCGCGCCGTACACATCCTGCCACATATAAGGTCATGCCGCGCCGTACACATCCTGCCACATATAAGGTCATGCTGCGCCGTACACATCCTGCCACATATAAGGTCATGCCGCGCCGTACACATCCTGCCACATATAAGGTCATGCCGCGCCGTACACATCCCGCCACATATAAGGTCATGCCGCGCCATACACATCCTGCCACATATAAGGTCATGCTGCGCCGTGCACATCCCGCCACATATAAGGTCATGCCGCGCCATACACATCCCGCCACATATAAGGTCACGCTGCGCCGTGCACATCCCGCCACATATAAGGTCATGCCGCGCCGTACACATCCTGCCACATATAAGGTCATGCCGCGCCGTACACATCCTGCCACATATAAGGTCATGCCGCGCCGTACACATCCCGCCACATATAAGGTCATGCCGCGCCATACACATCCCGCCACATATAAGGTCATGCTGCGCCGTGCACATCCCGCCACATATAAGGTCATGCTGCGCCGTGCACATCCCGCCACATATAAGGTCATGCCGCGCCGTACACATCCTGCCACATATAAGGTCATGCCGCGCCGTACACATCCTGCCACATATAAGGTCATGCCGCGCCGTACACATCCTGCCACATATAAGGTCATGCCGCGCCGTACACATCATGCCACATATAAGGTCATGCCGCGCCGTACACATCCCGCCACATATAAGGTCATGCCGCGCCGTACACATCCTGCCACATATAAGGTCATGCCGCGCCGTACACATCCTGCCACATATAAGGTCATGCCGCGCCGTACACATCCTGCCACATATAAGGTCATGCCGCGCCGTACACATCCCGCCACATATAAGGTCATGCCGCGCCAGACAGATCAGCTGAGCCAGTAAACACATGACGTCACAGCCGCCATCTTGGAATGCCCAGGAGATCACAAGCCGTGAGAGGGTTATAACTACTGCCGCCCCTTAACGGAATAAGGGGCTGTAACGACCCCTCTCCGCTAATTGGAGGTACAGTTAAGAGGTCAAGGGATCGTTTACGAGGCCGGCATGTTGACTGCGGCTCCCTTGTTGTTGCGCAGAGAAGTGCGCGTCAACCTGGGTCGGTTGTGGGGGGGGGGGGGAGGTGACAGTGATTGGGCACTGGGGAATGGGGACCTGCAGGGAGGGGGGGGGGTAGGGCTATGACTAAGCCTAATGCTATGCCGTACCTAACTATTAATCAACTACCAATTTACAGTTATGTCAAGAAAGGCGTGAGGTGAAAGGACATATATCCAACCGCTTCTGTCCTGACCGGGGATTGAACCTTGGTGTCTTAGTTGTGACCCGAGAATGTAGACCACTGCACTACAGAGCCCTTAAATTAGATCATTTCAGGCTTTTTTCACATCCACATTTAAGGCAAGATTGTTCATGTATAGCGTCGAAGCTAAGCTCTGGGGCCCCGACTGTTAGGCTGTAATAGTAAACCAGGTGATCCATCCGTCGTAGAGACAGTGATAATGGAGTGGGTGTAATAGGCTTGACTGGTGAGGTATAGCATCTTGTTACTCCAGCAGGTGTGTGAACCATACCACACAGCAGGTGTGTGAACCACACCACACAGCAGGTGTGTGAACCACACCACACACAGCAGGTGTGTGAACCATACCACACACAGCAGGTGTGTGAACCACACCACACACAGCAGGTGTGTGAACCATACCACACACAGCAGGTGTGTGAACCACACCACACACAGCAGGTGTGTGAACCATACCACACACAGCAGGTGTGTGAACCACACCACACACAGCAGGTGTGTGAACCATACCACACACAGCAGGTGTGTGAACCACACCACACACAGCAGGTGTGTGAACCATACCACACACAGCAGGTGTGTGAACCACACCACACACAGCAGGTGTGTGAACCATACCACACACAGCAGGTGTGTGAACCACACCACACACAGCAGGTGTGTGAACCATACCACACACAGCAGGTGTGTGAACCACACCACACACAGCAGGTGTGTGAACCATACCACACACAGCAGGTGTGTGAACCACACCACACACAGCAGGTGTGTGAACCATACCACACACAGCAGGTGTGTGAACCACACCACACACAGCAGGTGTGTGAACCATACCACACAGCAGAAGGCGGCCACGACTACTGTGACAGACAACACCGTGAACCATACCACACAGCAGAAGGCGGCCACGACTACTGTGACAGACAACACCGTGAACCATACCACACAGCAGAAGGCGGCCACGACTACTGTGAACCACACCACACAGCAGAAGGCGGCCACGACTACTGTGACAGACAACACCGTGAACCACACCACACAGCAGAAGGCGGCCACGACTACTGTGAACCACACCACACAGCAGAAGGCGGCCACGACTACTGTGAGAGACAACACTGTGAACCACACCACACAGCAGAAGGCGGCCACGACTACTGTGAACCACACCACACAGCAGAAGGCGGCCACGACTACTGTGAGAGACAACACTGTGAACCACACCACACACAGCAGAAGGCGGCCACGACTACTGTGAGAGACAACACCGTGAACCACCATTGAGGCATGAGAGGTAACATTAACTAGAGGTAAGAACCAGCCAGCAGATGGTGATATAGGATGACAAATGACACTTGACCTTGTGATCAAGTGACTAGATTATGCCAGAGGGCAGGAGGACAACATGTAGAAAATGACAAGGAAATGTGTGTGAAGCTTAATATGCCAGTTTGGAGATGTGTTGAGGCGGGGGGCGGAGCAGCTGCCAGTGCCAGGAGAGGCAGCACCCACACATGACAACCACTCACACACCTGCACAGGGAATGATGACACACATGACAACCACTCACACACCTGCACAGGGAATGATCCCACACATGACAACCACTCACACACCTGCACAGGGAATGATCCCACACATGACAACCACTCACACACCTGCACAGTGAATGATCCCACACATGACAACCACTCACACACCTGCACAGGGAATGATCCCACACATGACAACCACTCACACACCTGCACAGGGAATGATGACACACATGACAACCACTCACACACCTGCACAGGGAATGATCCCACACATGACAACCACTCACACACCTGCACAGGGAATGATGACACACATGACAACCACTCACACACCTGCACAGGGAATGATCCCACACATGACAACCACTCACACACCTGCACAGGGAATGATCCCACACATGACAACCACTCACACACCTGCACAGGGAATGATCCCACACATGACAACCACTCACACACCTGCACAGGGAATGATGACACACATGACAACCACTCACACACCTGCACAGGGAATGATCCCACACATGACAACCACTCACACACCTGCACAGGGAATGATCCCACACATGACAACCACTCACACACCTGCACAGGGAATGATGACACACATGACAACCACTCACACACCTGCACAGGGAATGATCCCACACATGACAACCACTCACACACCTGCACAGGGAATGATGACACACATGACAACCACTCACACACCTGCACAGGGAATGATCCCACACATGACAACCACTCACACACCAGCACAGGGAATGATCCCACACATGACAACCACTCACACACCTGCACAGGGAATGATCCCACACATGACAACCACTCACACACCTGCACAGGGAATGATCCCACACATGACAACCACTCACACACCAGCACAGGGAATGATCCCACACATGACAACCACTCACACACCTGCACAGGGAATGATCCCACATATGACAACCACTCACACACCAGCACAGGGAATGATCCCACATATGACAACCACTCACACACCTGCACAGGGAATGATCCCACACATGACAACCACTCACACACCTGCACAGGGAATGATCCCACACATGACAACCACTCACACACCAGCACAGGGAATGATGACACAGAAAGCATCATTACATGAAAATAAAGGCTATGGAACCAGACCATATTTCACCAAGGATGTTAAAGGAAGCAGCACAGACCCTCAGTGTACCTCTGGTTTAAGGCAACTGAGAAGGGAGCTTCACCCGGGAAGATGGCAAATATACCGTGGCAATATTTAAGAAAGGAGAGAGTAAGGAAGCACTCGCCCACAGACCAGTATCAGTGGTCTGTGAGTAAAGATCCCCCGCGAGGTGCTCTCAAGGCAGTACTTCTCGCCCACAGACCAGTATCAGTGGTCTGTGAGTAAAGAGCCCCCGCGAGGTGCTCTCAAGGCAGTACTTCTCAGGGGAAAGTGATAAGACGGAGGCAAGAACCCCTCCTTCACACCACCTCAATAATTATCGCAGTATTTGCGATGGTCTCAGAGCATATTACGGTCCCCAAAACATTCTCCTCGCAAACTGGCAAGTGAACGTTTGTCCTAAATAAACAATATTCTTAAGTTCTAACTCTATTATATTATAAATTGATAGTTTAAGTTAAAATAGTCTATGGTAAACTCGTTTTCTTTGATATGCCCTCACCCATAAGTTTTCTCTAATGTGAAATTCTTGGTGGATGCTCTATTAGTTTTTCGAGTATTTTATTTCACATGCTAGAAAATAATGAACTGTTCTAACCTAACCCTAACCTATCCTAACCTAACCTAACCTAACCTAACCTAACCCTAACCTAACCCTAACCTATCCTAACCTAACCTAACCTAACCTAACCTAACCCTAACCTAACCCTAACCTATCCTAACCTAACCTAACCTAACCTAACCTAACCCTAACCTAACCCTAACCTATCCTAACCTAACCTAACCTAACCCTAACCTAACCCTAACCTATCCTAACCTAACCTAACCTAACCTAACCTAACCCTAACCTAACCTAACCTAACCCTAACCTAACCCTAACCTAACCTAACCGTGGATAGGGATTAGAAAACAGTACAAATTACATAGTGGTTTTGAAGTGATTACCCTAATTCACAAACGAGCCGATGACAGGTAATGGACAACAGGGACTAGACTAGTTCCACACCTGAGGCTCTCACATGTAACAAGCACCAACATGCCTAACCAACCTGAGTGTCATAAGCGATAATTAGTTGAAATTGAAAGTGATTCTGTGATAAGGGAACAATAATAAGAAATACTGGAAAAAGTTGGGCAGATTGCATAGTTGTGGACTGCCAGAAAGTCATTGACACAGTTCCACGCAGGAGACTACTGTGTAGACCTGAGAGGCAGGAGAAGGCGGGGGAGGACCACTGACAAGGGGGCAAGAGAGTGCCTTACACACACCAGTCACTCAAATACACCCTCCAAACATATTAAACACCCTCCAAACACACCAAACACTGTCCAAACATATTAAACACTGTCCAAACACACCAAACACCGTCCAAACAAACCAAACACCGTCCAAACATATTAAACACCGTCCAAACATATTAAACACCGTCCAAACACACCAAACACTGTCCAAACATATTAAACACTGTCCAAACACACCAAACATTGTCCAAACACACCAAACACCGTCCAAACACTGTCCAAACACACCAAACACCGTCCAAACACACCAAACACCGTCCAAACACCGTCCAAACACACCAAACACCGTCCAAACACCGTCCAAACACCAAACACCGTCCAAACACTGTCCAAACACACCAAACACCGTCCAAACACACCAAACACCGTCCAAACACCGTCCAAACACACCAAACACCGTCCAAACACCGTCCAAACACTGTCCAAACACACCAAACACCGTCCAAACACCGTCCAAACACTGTCCAAACACACCAAACACCATACAAACACACCAAACACCGTCCAATCACACCAAACACTGTCCAAACACCGTCCAAACACACCAAACACCGTCCAAACACACCAAACACCGTCCAAACACCGTCCAAACATTGTCCAAACACACCAAACACTGTCCAAACACACCAAACACCGTCCAAACACCGTCCAAACATTGTCCAAACACACCAAACACTGTCCAAACACACCAAACACCGTCCAAACACCGTCCAAACATTGTCCAAACACACCAAACACTGTCCAAACACACCAAACACTGTCCAAACACACCAAACACCGTCCAAACACACCAAACACCGTCCAAACACTGTCCAAACACACCAAACACTGTCCAAACACACCAAACACCGTCCAAACACACCAAACACTGTCCAAACACTGTCCAAACACACCAAACACCGTCCAAACACCGTCTAAACACTGTCCAAACACACCAAACACTGTCCAAACACCAAACACCGTCCAAACACACCAAACACCGTCCAAACACACCAAACACTGTCCAAACACACCAAACACCGTCCAAACACCGTCCAAACACCGTCCAAACACTGTCCAAACACACCAAACACCGTCCAAACACACCAAACACTGTCCAAACACACCAAACATCGTCCAAACACACCAAACACCGTCCAAACACTGTCCAAACACACCAAACACTGTCCAAACACACCAAACACCGTCCAAACACACCAAACACTGTCCAAACACACCAAACACCGTCCAAACACACCAAACATCGTCCAAACACACCAAACACCGTCCAAACACACCAAACACCGTCCAAACACCGTCCAAACACTGTCCAAACACACCAAACATCGTCCAAATACACCAAACACCGTCCAAACACACCAAACACCGTCCAAACACACCAAACATCGTCCAAACACACCAAACACCGTCCAAACACACCAAACACCGTCCAAACACCGTCCAAACACTGTCCAAACACACCAAACATCGTCCAAATACACCAAACACCGTCCAAACACACCAAACACCGTCCAAACACACCAAACACCGTCCAAACACACCAAACACTGTCCAAACACACCAAACACCGTCCAAACACACCAAACACCGTCCATCACATACACAGACTATATCAACCGGGTGCTCTTCGGAACATAGAGAAAGGAAGTGTTACATACAACGTATATCAGCCCATCCATTGAGTATGCAGCCCCTGCATGGAACTCCCATATAACGGAAAACGTTAAAAAACTCTTGAAAAGTTGTAAAGATGAGCAATAAGGCTTGAGCTTAAGTTGAGAGCGTAATATATGAGAAAAGCCAGAGAGAGCAAGATATCAACACTCTGAAGGACAGGGAGCCATGATAACGACATATAAGATACCAAAAAGAGTTGACGAACTTGACAGTGGAAGTATTGTTCCAGGCTGGTAACAGCAGGATAAGGTGGCACAGGTGGATAGGGATAGAAACCCAAAACCCAAAAGAAAAACCCAAAATATTTTCACATATGCTAAATCAAAACCAAAAACCACTGCGAGTATTGGACCTATTCGTATTAGTGAAGGTTCTTGCACTGAGGATGACAAAGAAATTAGTGAAATCCTAAAAAGGCAGTATGAGGACATTTTAGCACCCCGATACACAGCATGAAAGTGGAAGATTCGGACAATTTCTTTACGAGTGATATCCAAACACCTGTAAATATAACTGATATCAACACGAGCGTGGCAGATTTTGAAAGAGAAATTGACAATATGCCCATGCACTCGGCCCCGGGTCCAGACTCATGGAATTCAATATTCAAAAAGAAATGCAAAGTGCCGGTAGCACAGGCACTCAGTATAGTGTGGAGGAGGAGCTTGGACACAAGGGGACCAGATGCGCTTAAAGCAGCAGACATAGCCCCTCTACACTAGGGTGGTAGCAAAGCATTACCAAAGAATTATAGACCAGTTGCACTAACGTCCCACATAATAAAAGTATTTGAAAGAGTGATCAGGAGTCAGGTCACTAGATTCATGGAGACCAATGACCTTCACAACCCAGGCCAACATGGATTTAGAGCAGGAAGATCATGCCTCTCACAGCTACTTGACCACTATGACAAAATCACTGAGGCACTAGAAGAAAAACAGAATGCAGATGTTGTATACACAGACTTTGCAAAGGCATTCGAGAAATGTGACCATGGAGTGATTGCACGCAAAATGAGGTCAATGGGTATCACTGGTAAAATGGTTATAACGCTGGATACTCACTTTCCTGTAGAACAGAACACAAAGAGTAACAGTCAATCAAATCAAATCGTGTCCGAGCGCAGTTAAAAGCTCTGTACCTCAGGGTACAGTCCTTGCACCACTGCTGTTCCTTATTCTCATATGAGATACAGACAAAAATACAAGTCACAGCTTTCAGTTATCCTTTGCAGATGATACAAAAATCAGCATGAAAATTACCTCTGCTGAAGACATTGTTAATATCTGTTTGTAGTTTTTCAATGTCTTCAGCAGAGGTAATTTTCACTTTGTTAATATCTGTTTGTAGTTTTTCAAAGTTTTCGATTGGTCAGCAGAAAATAACATGATGTTTAACAGTGATAAATTCCAGGTACTCAGATACGGTAAAAATGAGGATCTTAAACATAATACAGGGTACAAAACACAATCAAATCTGCCCATAGTAGGAAAACAAGTCAAGGATTTGGGAATAATGATGTCCGACGACCTAACGTTTAGGGAGCATAACCAAGCAAATATTGCGACAGCTAGAAAAATGGATTACGAGAACTTTCATATCCAGGGAACCCATCACAATGGTTGTACTCTTCAAGGCACTTGTGTTGTCCCGTCTTGAGTACTGCTCAGTACTCACTTCCCCCTTCACAGCAGGAGAGATTGCTGAAATAGAAGGAATACAGAGAACATATACGGCACGCATAGACGCAATAAAGCACCTAAATTATTGGGATCGTCTCAAAGCTCTCAAATTGTACTCACTAGAAAGGAGACGAGAGAGATAACAAATAATATACACCTGGAAGATACTGGAGGGTCAGGTCCCAAATCTACACAGTAAAATAACAACATATTGGAGTGAACGATATGGAAGAATAGAACCAGTGAAGAGCAGAGGTGCCATAGGCACAATTACAGAACACTGTATGAACATCAGAGGTCCGCGGTTGTTCAACGTCCTCCCAGCGAGCATAAGAAATATTGCCGGACCAGCCGGGCTGTGGTGGGTATGTGGTCCTGCGGGCCGCTCCAAGCAACAGCCTGGTGGACCAAACTCTCACAATTCAAGCCTGGCCTCGGGCCGGGCTTGGGGAGTAGAAGAACTCCCAGAACCCCATCAACCAGCTATAGAGATAGAGGTGGTCGACCCCTGTTAGCACATCAATGTGAGCACAATGGGATATTACGTAACTACTCAACTACCAATTAACACGAGGCTCAAACGGGTCCCACGTATTAACGAGGCTAACAATCGTCAGCTGGTGACGTCACGGGTTGAAGAAGCAATTAGGTGTGTCCCCGGCCGACTAATGCCAGAGTTGTGGGAAGACCCGGCCAGAGGCTATGGCAGGATGTTTGTTCTCTCCTCTATTGTGTCGGGGTGTGCTCTAAGCTGGGGGTACATCTCCTCTCTCTCTCTCTCTCTCTCTCTCTCTCTCTCTCCCTCACCATTGTTCACGGTAATTACTGTTAGCAGCAAGAAAACAAGAGTCTGTGTTTGTATGTTAATTGACTCATTCTCTTGTCTAGTGAGGAGGAGGGGGGGGGGGGGGGCAGGATGGGGCCAATGAGGGACGGAAGGTTTGGGAAAGGTTGAAGGATAGTAGGGGGGGGGAAGGGATGTGTGGGGGGGGGGGGGAGAGAACCATATATGGAAGTTTGAGAAGATTTAGATCTCACCCCACAAAAGGTGTACAAGGTAACTATGACTGCATGCTTGTGATCTTGTCTGACGTCCGTGCACGATAACACACACGGCTGTTATCCTGCCTGTATCCGCCCCCCCCCCCCCCACTCCCCTAAGACGGGTACTCCCGTCTGTGTCACCATTGGTGGAGGGTGTGTGTCCCCAGGAGGGGGGAGGGGGGGAGGGGGGAGGAGACCCAGAATATATTTAGGTCTGAGACCTGAGAACACTTTGTACAACCTATCCCTTCACGACCACCCTAACCCTAACCTAACCACCCACGCCATGTAATTGACACGTGGCGTGATTGACACGTGGCGTGAGTGACGTCACACTGGTCATGCATGAGGAAGACATCAACACGTCCACCAATGGTGGCGACGTGCTGACCCTCACAGGTCAGCTGGGACAGGTGACTATCCTCACAGCTCACCTGGGACAGGTGGTCTACCCTCACAGGTCAGCTGGGACAGGTGGTCTACCCTCACAGGTCAGCTGGGACAGGTGGTCTACCCTCACAGGTCAGCTGGGACAGGTGGTCTACCCTCACAGGTCAGCTGGGACAGGTGGTCTACCCTCACAGGTCAGCTGGGACAGGTGGTCTACCCTCACAGGTCAGCTGGGACAGGTGGTCTATCCTCACAGGTCAGCTGGGACAGGTGGTCTACCCTCACAGGTCAGCTGGGACAGGTGGTCTACCCTCACAGGTCAGCTGGGACAGGTGGTCTACCCTCACAGGTCAGCTGGGACAGGTGGTCTACCCTCACAGGTCAGCTGGGACAGGTGGTCTATCCTCACAGGTCAGCTGGGACAGGTGGTCTATCCTCACAGGTCAGCTGGGACAGGTGGTCTACCCTCACAGGTCAGCTGGGACAGGTGGTCTATCCTCACAGGTCAGCTGGGACAGGTGGTCTACCCTCAGCGGTCAGCTGGGACAGGTGGTCTACCCTCACAGGTCAGCTGCGACAGGTGGTCTACCCTCACAGGTCAGCTGGGACAGGTGGTCTACCCTCAGCGGTCAGCTGGGACAGGTGGTCTACCCTCACAGGTCAGCTGGGACAGGTGACTACCCTCACAGGTCAGCTGGGACAGGTGGTCTACCCTCACAGGTCAGCTGGGACAGGTGGTCTACCCTCACAGGTCAGCTGGGACAGGTAGTCTACCCTCACAGGTCAGCTGGGACAGGTGGTCTACCCTCACAGGTCAGCTGGGACAGGTGGTCTACCCTCACAGGTCAGCTGGGACAGGTGGTCTACCCTCACAGGTCAGCTGGGACAGGTGGTCTACCCTCAGAGGTCAGCTGGGACAGGTGGTCTACCCTCACAGGTCAGCTGGGACAGGTGGTATACCCTCACAGGTCAGCTGGGACAGGTAGTCTACCCTCACAGGTCAGCTGGGACAGGTGGTCTACCCTCACAGGTCAGCTGGGACAGGTGGTCTACCCTCACAGGTCAGCTGGGACAGGTGACTATCCTCACAGCTCAGCTGGGACAGGTGGTCTACCCTCACAGGTCAGCTGGGACAGGTGGTCTACCCTCACAGGTCAGCTGGGACAGGTGGTCTACCCTCAGCGGTCAGCTGGAACAGGTGGTCTACCCTCACAGGTCAGCTGGGACAGGTGGTCTATCCTCACAGGTCAGCTGGGACAGGTGGTCTACCCTCACAGGTCAGCTGGGACAGGCGGTCTACCCTCACAGGTCAGCTGGGACAGGTGACAACCCTCACAGGTCAGCTGGGACAGGCGGTCTACCCTCACAGGTCAGCTGGGACAGGTGGTCTACCCTCACAGGTCAGCTGGGACAGGTGGTCTACCCTCACAGGTCAGCTGGGACAGGTGATCTACCCTCACAGGTCAGCTGGGACAGGTGGTCTACCCTCACAGGTCAGCTGGGACAGGTGACTATCCTCACAGGTCAGCTGGGACAGGTGGTCTACCCTCACAGGTTAGCTGGGACAGGTGGTCTACCCTCACAGGTCAGCTGGGACAGGTCAAGCGCCTCCAGGCCCCAACACCGTGTACATGACTGTCAACAACGCCGTTGTTGAGGTGGGCGCTGGTGGTGTTACCCCTGGCTCAGGTGGTGTTACCCCTGGCTCAGGTGGTGTTACCCCTGGCTCAGGTGGTGTTACCCCTGGCTCAGGTGGTGTTACCCCTGGCTCAGGTGGTGTTACCCCTGGCTCAGGTGGTGTTACCCCTGGCTCAGGTGGTGTTACCCCTGGCTCAGGTGGTGTTACCCCTGGCTCAGGTGGTGTTACCCCTGGCTCAGGTGGTGTTACCCCTGGCTCAGGTGGTGTTACCCCTGGCTCAGGTGGTGTTACCCCTGGCTCAGGTGGTGTTACCCCTGGCTCAGGTGGTGTTACCCCTGGCTCAGGTGGTGTTACCCCTGGCTCAGGTGGTGTTACCCCTGGCTCAGGTGGTGTTACCCCTGGCTCAGGTGGTGTTACCCCTGGCTCAGGTGGTGTTACCCCTGGCTCAGGTGGTGTTACCCCTGGCTCAGGTGGTGTTACCCCTGGCTCAGGTGGTGTTACCCCTGGCTCAGGTGGTGTTACCCCTGGCTCAGGTGGTGTTACCCCTGGCTCAGGTGGTGTTACCCCTGGCTCAGGTGGTGTTACCCCTGGCTCAGGTGGTGTTACCCCTGGCTCAGGTGGTGTTACCCCTGGCTCAGGTGGTGTTACCCCTGGCTCAGGTAGTGTTACCCCTGGCTCAGGTGGTGTTACCCCTGGCTCAGGTGGTGTTACCCCTGGCTCAGGTAGTGTTACCCCTGGCTCAGGTGGTGTTACCCCTGGCTCAGGTGGTGTTACCCCTGGCTCAGGTGGTGTTACCCCTGGCTCAGGTGGTGTTACCCCTGGCTCAGGTGGTGTTACCCCTGGCTCAGGTAGTGTTACCCCTGGCTCAGGTGGTGTTACCCCTGGCTCAGGTGGAGTTACCCCTGGCTCAGGTAGTGTTACCCCTGGCTCAGGTGGTGTTACCCCTGGCTCAGGTGGTGTTACCCCTGGCTCAGGTAGTGTTACCCCTGGCTCAGGTGGTGTTACCCCTGGCTCAGGTAGTGTTACCCCAGGCTCAGGTGGTGTTACCCCTGGCTCAGGTGGTGTTACCCCTGGCTCAGGTGGTGTTACCCCTGGCTCAGGTGGTGTTACCCCTGGCTCAGGTGGTGTTACCCCTGGCTCAGGTGGTGTTACCCCTGGCTCAGGTGGTGTTACCCCTGGCTCAGGTGGTGTTACCCCTGGCTCAGGTGGTGTTACCCCTGGCTCAGGTGGTGTTACCCCTGGCTCAGGTGGTGTTACCCCCTGGCTCAGGTGGTGTTACCCCTGGCTCAGGTGGTGTTACCCCTGGCTCAGGTGGTGTTACCCCTGGCTCAGGTGGTGTTACCCCTGGCTCAGGTAGTGTTACCCCTGGCTCAGGTGGTGTTACCCCTGGCTCAGGTGGTGTTACCCCTGGCTCAGGTAGTGTTACCCCTGGCTCAGGTGGTGTTACCCCTGGCTCAGGTGGTGTTACCCCTGGCTCAGGTGGTGTTACCCCTGGCTCAGGTGGTGTTACCCCTGGCTCAGGTGGTGTTACCCCTGGCTCAGGTAGTGTTACCCCTGGCTCAGGTGGTGTTACCCCTGGCTCAGGTGGTGTTACCCCTGGCTCAGGTGGTGTTACCCCTGGCTCAGGTGGTGTTACCCCTGGCTCAGGTAGTGTTACCCCTGGCTCAGGTGGTGTTACCCCTGGCTCAGGTAGTGTTACCCCTGGCTCAGGTGGTGTTACCCCTGGCTCAGGTGGTGTTACCCCTGGCTCAGGTGGTGTTACCCCTGGCTCAGGTGGTGTTACCCCTGGCTCAGGTGGTGTTACCCCTGGCTCAGGTGGTGTTACCCCTGGCTCAGGTAGTGTTACCCCTGGCTCAGGTGGTGACTGTCACCCCAAGACCACCACCACCAGCCCAAGACCACCACCACCAGCCCAAGACCACCACCAGCCCAAGACCACCAGCCCAAGACCACCACCACCACCCCAAGACGACCACCACCAGCCCAAGACGACCACCAGCCCAAGACCACCACCAGCCCAAGACCACCACCAGCCCAAGACCACCAGGCCAAGACCACCACCAGCCCAAGACCACCACCACCAGCCCAAGACCACCACCAGCCCAAGACCACCACCACCACCCCAAGACGACCACCACCAGCCCAAGACGACCACCAGCCCAAGACCACCACCAGCCCAAGACCACCACCAGCCCAAGACCACCAGGCCAAGACCACCACCAGCCCAAGACCACCACCACCAGCCCAAGACCACCACCAGCCCAAGACCACCACCACCACCCCAAGACGACCACCACCACCCCAAGACCACCACCACCAGCCCAAGACGACCACCACCACCAGCCCAAGACCACCACCACCAGCCCAAGACGACCACCACCAGCCCAAGACGACCACCACCAGCCCAAGACCACCACCACCAGCCCAAGACCACCACCACCAGCCCAAGACGACCACCACCAGCCCAAGACCACCACCAGCCCAAGACCACCACCACCAGCCCAAGACGACCACCACCACCCCAAGACCACCACCACCAGCCCAAGACGACCACCACCACCCCAAGACCACCACCACCAGCCCAAGACGACCACCACCAGCCCAAGACGACCACCACCACCCCAAGACCACCACCACCCCAAGACCACCAGCCCAAGACGACCACCACCAGCCCAAGACGACGACCACCACCCCAAGACCACCACCAGCCCAAGACCACCAGCCCAAGACCACCACCAGCCCAAGACGACCACCACCAGCCCAAGACGACCACCACCACCCAAAGACGACCACCAGCCCAAGACGACCACCACCACCCCAAGACCACCACCACCAGCCCAAGACGACCACCACCAGCCCAAGACCACCACCAGCCCAAGACGACCACCACCACCCCAAGACCACCACCACCAGCCCAAGACGACCACCACCAGCCCAAGACCACCACCAGCCCAAGACCACCACCACCAGCCCAAGACCACCACCACCACCCCAAGACGACCACCAGCCCAAGACGACCACCACCAGCCCAAGACCACCACCACCAGCCCAAGACCACCACCAGCCCAAGACCACCACCACCACCCCAAGAACACCACCACCAGCCCAAGACCACCACCACCAGCCCAAGACCACCACCACCAGCCCAAGACGACCACCACCACCCCAAGACCACCACCAGCCCAAGACGACCACCACCACCCCAAGACCACCATCACCAGCCCAAGACGACCACCACCAGCCCAAGACCACCACCAGCCCAAGACCACCAGCCCAAGACCACCACCACCAGCCCAAGACCACCACCACCAGCCCAAGACCACCACCACCAGCCCAAGACGACCACCAGCCCAAGACGACCACCACCACAAGCCCAAGACCACCACCACCAGCCCAAGACGACGACCACCACCTCAAGAACACCACCAGCCCAAGACCACCAGCCCAAGACCACCACCACCAGCCCAAGACGACCACCACCACCAGCCCAAGACGACGACCACCACCCGAAGACCACCACCAGCCCAAGACCACCAGCCCAAGACCACCACCACCAGCCCAAGACGACCACCACCACCAGCCCAAGACGACGACCACCACCCCAAGACCACCACCAGCCCAAGACCACCAGCCCAAGACCACCACCACCAGCCCAAGACGACCACCACCAGCCCAAGATCACCAGCCCAAGACCACCACCAGCCCAAGACCACCACCAGCCCAAGACCACCACCACCAGCCCAAGACGACCACCACCACCCAAAGACGACCACCAGCCCAAGACGACCACCACCACCCCAAGACCACCACCACCAGCCCAAGACGACCACCACCAGCCCAAGACGACCACCACCCCAAGACCACCACCAGCCCAAGACCACCAGCCCAAGACCACCACCACCAGCCCAAGACCACCACCACCAGCCCAAGACGACCACCACCACCCCAAGACCACCACCACCAGCCCAAGACGACCACCACCACCCCAAGACCACCACCACCAGCCCAAGACGACCACCACCAGCCCAAGACGACGACCACCACCCCAAGACCACCACCACCCCAAGACCACCAGCCCAAGACGACCACCACCAGCCCAAGACGACGACCACCACCCCAAGACCACCACCAGCCCAAGACCACCAGCCCAAGACCACCACCAGCCCAAGACGACCACCACCAGCCCAAGACGACCACCACCACCCAAAGACGACCACCAGCCCAAGACGACCACCACCACCCCAAGACCACCACCACCAGCCCAAGACGACCACCACCAGCCCAAGACCACCACCAGCCCAAGACGACCACCACCACCCCAAGACCACCACCACCAGCCCAAGACGACCACCACCAGCCCAAGACCACCACCAGCCCAAGACCACCACCACCAGCCCAAGACCACCACCACCACCCCAAGACGACCACCAGCCCAAGACGACCACCACCAGCCCAAGACCACCACCACCAGCCCAAGACCACCACCAGCCCAAGACCACCACCACCACCCCAAGAACACCACCACCAGCCCAAGACCACCACCACCAGCCCAAGACCACCACCACCAGCCCAAGACGACCACCACCACCCCAAGACGACCACCAGCCCAAGACGACCACCACCACCCCAAGACCACCATCACCAGCCCAAGACGACCACCACCAGCCCAAGACCACCACCAGCCCAAGACCACCAGCCCAAGACCACCACCACCAGCCCAAGACCACCACCACCAGCCCAAGACCACCACCACCAGCCCAAGACGACCACCAGCCCAAGACGACCACCACCACCCCAAGACCACCACCACAAGCCCAAGACCACCACCACCAGCCCAAGACGACGACCACCACCTCAAGACCACCACCAGCCCAAGACCACCAGCCCAAGACCACCACCACCAGCCCAAGACGACCACCACCACCAGCCCAAGACGACGACCACCACCCGAAGACCACCACCAGCCCAAGACCACCAGCCCAAGACCACCACCACCAGCCCAAGACGACCACCACCACCAGCCCAAGACGACGACCACCACCCCAAGACCACCACCAGCCCAAGACCACCAGCCCAAGACCACCACCACCAGCCCAAGACGACCACCACCAGCCCAAGATCACCAGCCCAAGACCACCACCAGCCCAAGACCACCACCAGCCCAAGACCACCACCAGCCCAAGACCACCACCACCAGCCCAAGACGACCACCACCACCCAAAGACGACCACCAGCCCAAGACGACCACCACCACCCCAAGACCACCACCACCAGCCCAAGACGACCACCACCAGCCCAAAACGACCACCACCCCAAGACCACCACCAGCCCAAGACCACCAGCCCAAGACCACCACCACCAGCCCAAGACGACCACCACCAGCCCAAGACGACCACCACCACCCAAAGACGACCACCAGCCCAAGACGACCACCACCACCCCAAGACCACCACCACCAGCCCAAGACGACCACCACCAGCCCAAGACGACCACCACCACCCAAAGACGACCACCAGCCCAAGACGACCACCACCACCCCAAGACCACCACCACCAGCCCAAGACGACCACCACCAGCCTAAGACCACCACCAGCCCAAGACGACCACCACCACCCCAAGACCACCACCACCAGCCCAAGACGACCACCACCAGCCCAAGACCACCACCAGCCCAAGACCACCACCACCAGCCCAAGACCACCACCACCAGCCCAAGACGACCACCACCACCCCAAGACGACCACCAGCCCAAGACGACCACCACCACCCCAAGACCACCACCACCAGCCCAAGACGACCACCACCAGCCCAAGACCACCACCAGCCCAAGACCACCAGCCCAAGACCACCACCACCAGCCTAAGACCACCACCACCAGCCCAAGACCACCACCACCAGCCCAAGACGACCACCAGCCCAAGACGACCACCACCACCCCAAGACCACCACCACCAGCCCAAGACCACCACCACCAGCCCAAGACGACGACCACCACCCCAAGACCACCACCAGCCCAAGACCACCACCACCAGCCCAAGACCACCACCACCAGCCCAAGACGACGACCACCACCCCAAGACGACCACCAGCCCAAGACGACCACCACCACCCCAAGACCACCACCACCAGCCCAAGACCACCACCACCAGCCCAAGACCACCACCACCAGCCCAAGACGACCACCACCACCCCAAGACGACCACCAGCCCAAGACGACCACCACCACCCCAAGACCACCACCACCAGCCCAAGACGACCACCACCAGCCCAAGACCACCACCAGCCCAAGACCACCAGCCCAAGACCACCAGCCCAAGACCACCACCAGCAGCCCAAGACCACCACCACCAGCCCAAGACCACCACTACCAGCCCAAGACGACCACCACCACCCCAAGACCACCACCACCAGCCCAAGACCACCACCACCAGCCCAAGACGACGACCACCACCCCAAGACCACCACCAGCCCAAGACCACCACCACCAGCCCAAGACGACCACCACCAGCCCAAGACCACCACCACCAGCCCAAGACGACCACCAGCCCAAGACGACCACCACCACCCCAAGACCACCACCACTAGCCCAAGACATCCACCAGCCCAAGACGACCACCAGCCCAAGACGACGACCACCACCCCAAGACGACGACCACCAGCCCAAGACCACCACCAGCCCAAGACCACCACCACCAGCCCAAGACCACCACCACCAGCCCAAGACCACCACCACCAGCCCTAGACCACCACCACCAGCCCAAGACCACCACCACCAGCCCAAGACCACCACCACCAGCCCAAGACGACCACCAGCCCATGACCACCACCACCAGCCCAAGACCACCACCAGCCCAAGACCACCACCAGCCCAAGACCACCACCACCAGCCCAAGACGACCACCAGCCCAAGACCACCACCACCAGCCCAAGACCACCACCAGCCCAAGACCACCAGCCCAAGACCACCACCAGCCCAAGACCACCACCAGCCCAAGACCACCACCACCAGCCCAAGACGACCACCACCAGCCCAAGACCACCACCACCAGCCCAAGACCACCACCACCAGCCCAAGACCACCACCACCATCCCAAGACCACCACCAGCCCAAGACCACCACCAGCCCAAGACCACCACCACCAGCCCAAGACCACCACCAGCCCAAGACGACCACCAGCCCAAGACCACCACCACCAGCCCAAGAGGACCACCAGCCCAAGACCACCACCAGCCCAAGACCACCACCACCAGCCCAAGACCACCACCACCAGCCCAAGACCACCACCACCATCCCAAGACCACCACCAGCCCAAGACGACCACCACCAGCCCAAGACGACCACCACCAGCCCAAGACCACCACCAGCCCAAGACCACGACCACCAGCCCAAGACGACCACCACCGGCCCAAGACCACCACCAGCCCAAGACGACCACCACCAGCCCAAGACGACCACCACCAGCCTAAGACCACCACCAGCCCAAGACCACCACCACCAGCCCAAGACCACCACCACCAGCCCAAGACCACCACCACCAGCCCAAGACCACAACCACCAGCCCAAGACGACCACCACCAGCCCAAGACGACCACCAGCCCAAGACCACCACCACCAGCCCAAGACGACCACCACCAGCCCAAGACGACCACCACCAGCCCAAGACCACCACCACCAGCCCAAGACCACTACCACCAGCCCAAGACCACAACCACCAGCCCAAGACCACCACCACCAGCCCAAGACAACCACCAGCCCAAGACCACCACCACCAGCCCAAGACCACCACCAGCCCAAGACCACTACCAGCCCAAGACCACCACCACCAGCCCAAGACCACCACCACCAGCCCAAGACCACAACCACCAGCCCAAGACGACCACCACCAGCCCAAGACGACCACCAGCCCAAGACCACCACCACCAGCCCAAGACGACCACCACCAGCCCAAGACCACCACCACCAGCCCAAGACCACCACCACCAGCCCAAGACCACCACCACCAGCCCAAGACCACAACCACCAGCCCAAGACGACCACCACCAGCCCAAGACGACCACCAGCCCAAGACGACCACCACCACCCCAAGACGACCACCACCCCAAGACCACCACCACCAGCCCAAGACCACCACCACCAGCCCAAGACGACCACCAGCCCAAGACGACCACCACCAGCCCAAGACCACCACCACCACCCCAAGACCACCACCACCAGCCCAAGACCACCACCACCCCAAGACGACCACCACCCCAAGACCACCACCACCAGCCTATGACCACCACCACCAGCCCAAGACCACCACCACCAGCCCAAGATCACCACCACCAGCCCAAGACCACCACCAGCCCAAGACGACCACCAGCCCAAGACCACCACCAGCCCAAGACCACCACCACCCCAAGACCACCACCAGCCCAGGACGACCACCACCAGCCCAAGACCACCACCACCAGCCCAAGACGACCACCACCAGCCCAAGACGACCACCACCAGCCCAAGACCACCACCACCACCCCAAGACGACCACCAGCCCAAGACCACCACCACCCCAAGACGACCACCACCCCAAGACCACCACCACCAGCCCAAGACCACCACCACCAGCCCAAGACCACCACCACCAGCCCAAGACCACCACCACCAGCCCAAGACCACCACCACCAGCCCAAGACGACCACCAGCCCAAGACCACCACCAGCCCAAGACCACCACCACCCCCAGACCACCACCGCCCAAAGACCACCACCAGCCCAAGACGACCACCAGCCCAAGACCACCACCACCCCAAGACCACGACCAGCCCAAGACCACCACCACCCCAAGACCACCACCACCAGCCCAAGACGACCATCAGCCCAAGACGACCACCACCAGCCCAAGACCACCACCACCCCAAGACGACCACCACCCCAAGACCACCACCACCAGCCCAAGACGACCACCACCAGCCCAAGACGACCACCACCAGCCCAAGACCACCACCACCAGCCCAAGACCACCACCACCACCAGCCCAAGACGACCACCACCAGCCCAAGACGACCACCACCAGCCCAAGACGACCACCACAAGCCCAAGACGACCACCACCAGCCCAAGACGACCACCAGCCCAAGACCACCACCACCCCAAGACCACCACCACCAGCCCAAGACCACCACCAGCCCAAGACGACCACCACCAGCCCAAGACGACCACCACCAGCCCAAGACGACCACCACCACCAGCCCAAGACGACCACCACCACCCCAAAACCACCACCACCAGCCCAAGACGACCACCACCAGCCCAAGACGACGACCACCACCAGCCCAAGACCACCACCACCACCCCAAGACCACCACCACCAGCCCAAGACGACCACCAGCCCAAGACCACCACCACCAGCCCAAGACCACCACCACCAGCCCAAGACGACCACCACCCCAAGACGACCACCACCCCAAGACGACCACCACCAGCCCAAGACCACCACCAGCCCAAGACCACCACTACCAGCCCAAGACCACCACCACCAGACCAAGACGACCACCACCCCAAGACGACCACCACCCCAAGACCACCACCACCAGCCCAAGACGACCATCACCCCAAGACGACCACCACCCCAAGACCACCACCACCAGCCCAAGACCACCACCACCACCCCAAGACGACCACCACCCCAAGACGACCACCACCCCAAGACCACCACCACCAGCCCAAGACCACCACCACCAGCCCAAGACGACCACCACCACCAGCCCAAGACGACCACCACCAGCCCAAGACCACCACCAGCCCAAGACGACCACCACCAGCCCAAGACGACCACCAGCCCAAGACGACCACCAGCCCAAGACCACCACCAGCCCAAGACGACCACCACCAGCCCAAGACGACCACCAGCCCAAGACGACCACCAGCCCAAGACGACCACCACCACCCC
>NC_091154.1:13587539-13600039 GCF_040958095.1 Procambarus clarkii
CCCACTGTGTGGACACTGGTTACTGTTGGTGTGGCACCAACTGTATACCCACTGTGTGGACACTGGTTACTGTTGGTGTGGCACCAACTGTATACCCACTGTGTGGACACTAGTTACTGTTGGTGTGGCACCAACTGTATACCCACTGTGTGGACACTGGTTACTGTTGGTGTGGCACCAACTGTATACCCACTGTGTGGACACTGGTTACTGTTGGTGTGGCACCAACTGTATACCCACTGTGTGGACACTGTTACTGTTGGTGTGGCACCAACTGTATACCCACTGTGTGGACACTGTTACTGTTGGTGTGGCACCAACTGTATACCCACTGTGTGGACACTGGTTACTGTTGGTGTGGCACCAACTGTATACCCACTGTGTGGACACTGGATACTGTTGGTGTGGCACCAACTGTATACCCACTGTGTGGACACTGGTTACTGTTGGTGTGGCACCAACTGTATACCCACTGTGTGGACACTGTTACTGTTGGTGTGGCACCAACTGTATACCCACTGTGTGGACACTGGTTACTGTTGGTGTGGCACCAACTGTATACCCACTGTGTGGACACTGGATACTGTTGGTGTGGCACCAACTGTATACCCACTGTGTGGACACTGGTTACTGTTGGTGTGGCACCAACTGTATACCCACTGTGTGGACACTGGTTACTGTTGGTGTGGCACCAACTGTATACCCACTGTGTGGACACTGGATACTGTTGGTGTGGCACCAACTGTATACCCACTGTGTGGACACTGGTTACTGTTGGTGTGGCACCAACTGTATACCCACTGTGTGGACACTGGTTACTGTTGGTGTGGCACCAACTGTATACCCACTGTGTGGACACTGGATACTGTTGGTGTGGCACCAACTGTATACCCACTGTGTGGACACTGGTTACTGTTGGTGTGGCACCAACTGTATACCCACTGTGTGGACACTGGATACTGTTGGTGTGGCACCAACTGTATACCCACTGTGTGGACACTGGTTACAGTTGGTGTGGCACCAACTGTATACCCACTGTGTGGACACTGGTTACAGTTGGTGTGGCACCAACTGTATACCCACTGTGTGGACACTGGATACTGTTGGTGTGGCACCAACTGTATACCCACTGTGTGGACACTGGATACTGTTGGTGTGGCACCAACTGTATACCCACTGTGTGGACACTGGATACTGTTGGTGTGGCACCAACTGTATACCCACTGTGTGGACACTGGATACTGTTGGTGTGGCACCAACTGTATACCCACTGTGTGGACACTGGATACTGTTGGTGTGGCACCAACTGTATACCCACTGTGTGGACACTGGATACTGTTGGTGTGGCACCAACTGTATACCCACTGTGTGGACACTGGTTACAGTTGGTGTGGCACCAACTGTATACCCACTGTGTGGACACTGTTACTGTTGGTGTGGCACCAACTGTATACCCACTGTGTGGACACTGGTTACAGTTGGTGTGGCACCAACTGTATACCCACTGTGTGGACACTGGTTACAGTTGGTGTGGCACCAACTGTATACCCACTGTGTGGACACTGGTTACTGTTGGTGTGGCACCAACTGTATACCCACTGTGTGGACACTGGATACTGTTGGTGTGGCACCAACTGTATACCCACTGTGTGGACACTGGTTACAGTTGGTGTGGCACCAACTGTATACCCACTGTGTGGACACTGTTACTGTTGGTGTTATAGTGTGTGTGTGCCTCACACACGTGCTGGCCTGCCTCCCTGCCTGCCTGCCTGCCTGCCTGCCTGCCTGCCTGCCTCCCTCCCTGCCTGCCTCCCTCCCTGCCTGCCTGCCTGCCTGCCTCCCTCCCTGCCTGCCTCCCTGCCTGCCTCCCTCCCTGTCTGCCTGCCTCCCTCCCTGCCTGCCTCCCTCCCTCCCTGCCTCCCTCCCTCCCTGCCTGCCTCCCTGCCTGCCTGCCTGCCTGCCTGCCTGCCTGCCTCCCTCCCTGCCTGCCTGCCTGCCTGCCTCCCTCCCTGCCTGCCTCCCTGCCTGCCTCCCTCCCTGTCTGCCTGCCTCCCTCCCTGCCTGCCTCCCTCCCTCCCTGCCTGCCTCCCTGCCTGCCTGCCTGCCTCCCTCCCTGCCTGCCTGCCTGCCTGCCTGCCTGCCTGCCTGCCTGCCTGCCTCCCTCCCTGCCTGCCTGCCTGCCTGCCTGCCTGCCTGCCTGCCTGCCTGCCTGCCTGCCTGCCTCCCTGCCTGCCTGCCTGCCTGCCTGCCTGCCTCCCTGCCTGCCTGCCTGCCTCCCTGCCTGCCTCCCTCCCTGCCTGCCTCCCTGCCTGCCTGCCTCCCTGCCTGCCTCCCTCCCTGCCTGCCTCCCTGCCTGCCTCCCTCCCTGCCTGCCTCCCTGCCTGCCTCCCTCCCTGTCTGCCTGCCTCCCTCCCTGCCTGCCTCCCTCCCTCCCTGCCTGCCTCCCTGCCTGCCTGCCTGCCTGCCTGCCTGCCTGCCTCCCTCCCTGCCTGCCTGCCTGCCTGCCTGCCTGCCTGCCTGCCTCCCTCCCTGCCTGCCTGCCTGCCTGCCTCCCTGCCTGCCTCCCTGCCTGCCTCCCTGCCTGCCTGCCTGCCTGCCTGCCTGCCTGCCTGCCTGCCTGCCTGCCTCCCTCCCTGCCTGCCTCCCTGCCTGCCTGCCTGCCTCCCTCCCTGCCTGCCTCCCTCCCTCCCTGCCTGCCTCCCTGCCTGCCTGCCTGCCTGCCTGCCTGCCTCCCTGCCTCCCTGCCTGCCTCCCTGCCTGCCTGCCTGCCTGCCTCCCTGCCTGCCTGCCTCCCTGCCTGCCTGCCTGCCTGCCTGCCTGCCTGCCTGCCTGCCTGTCTGCCTGCCTGCCTGCCTCCCTGCCTGCCTGCCTGCCTGCCTGCCTGCCTGCCTGCCTCCCTGCCTCCCTGCCTGCCTGCCTGCCTGCCTCCCTACCTGCCTGCCTGCCTGCCTGCCTGCCTGCCTGCCTGCCTGCCTGCCTGCCTCCCTGCCTGCCTGCCTGCCTGCCTCCCTGCCTGCCTGCCTGCCTGCCTGCCTGCCTGCCTGCCTCCCTGCCTGCCTGCCTGCCTCCCTGCCTCCCTGCCTGCCTGCCTGCCTCCCTCCCTCCCTGCCTGCCTCCCTGCCTGCCTGCCTGCCTGCCTGCCTGCCTCCCTGCCTCCCTGCCTGCCTCCCTGCCTGCCTGCCTGCCTGCCTGCCTGCCTGCCTCCCTGCCTGCCTGCCTCCCTGCCTGCCTGCCTGCCTGCCTGCCTGCCTGCCTGCCTGCCTGCCTGCCTGCCTGCCTGCCTGCCTGCCTGCCTCCCTGCCTCCCTGCCTGCCTGCCTGCCTGCCTGCCTGCCTGCCTGCCTGCCTGCCTGCCTGCCTGCCTGCCTGCCTCCCTGCCTCCCTGCCTGCCTGCCTGCCTGCCTGCCTGCCTGCCTGCCTGCCTCCCTGCCTGCCTGCCTGCCTGCCTGCCTGCCTCCCTGCCTGCCTGCCTGCCTGCCTGCCTGCCTGCCTGCCTGCCTCCCTGCCTGCCTGCCTGCCTGCCTCCCTGCCTGCCTTCCTGCCTGCCTGCCTGCCTGCCTGCCTGCCTGCCTGCCTGCCTCCCTGCCTGCCTGCCTGCCTCCCTGCCTGCCTGCCTGCCTGCCTGCCTGCCTGCCTGCCTGCCTGCCTGCCTGCCTGCCTGCCTCCCTGCCTCCCTGCCTGCCTGCCTGCCTGCCTGCCTGCCTGCCTGCCTGCCTGCCTGCCTCCCTGCCTGCCTGCCTGCCTGCCTGCCTGCCTCCCTGCCTGCCTGCCTGCCTGCCTGCCTGCCTGCCTGCCTGCCTGCCTGCCTCCCTGCCTCCCTGCCTGCCTGCCTGCCTGCCTCCCTGCCTGCCTCCCTGCCTCCCTGCCTGCCTGCCTGCCTGCCTGCCTGCCTCCCTGCCTGCCTGCCTGCCTCCCTGCCTGCCTGCCTGCCTGCCTGCCTGCCTGCCTGCCTCCCTGCCTCCCTGCCTGCCTGCCTGCCTGCCTGCCTGCCTGCCTGCCTCCCTGCCTGCCTGCCTGCCTGCCTGCCTGCCTGCCTGCCTCCCTGCCTGCCTCCCTGCCTCCCTGCCTGCCTGCCTTCCTGCCTGCCTGCCTGCCTGCCTGCCTGCCTCCCTGCCTGCCTGCCTGCCTCCCTGCCTGCCTGCCTGCCTGCCTGCCTGCCTGCCTGCCTGCCTGCATGCCTGCCTGCGTCAGCGGTGACCCAGAGAGCGCCAGGCCGGGAGCGATGTTTCTTGCATTAGTGAAACTGATGTCTTTGTTGCCCAGACTGTGTGCTTCCTGCTGGAGGGGGGGGGGGCTTGGTCCACCAGGCTGTTGCTGGGAGCGGCCCGCAGGCCCACACGTCCACCACAGCCCGCTTGGTCCACCAGGCTGTTGCTGGGAGCGGCCCGCAGACCCACACGTCCACCACAGCCCGCTTGGTCCACCAGGCTGTTGCTGGGGGCGGCCCGCAGGCCCACACGTCCACCACAGCCCGCTTGGTCCACCAGGCTGTTGCTGGGGGCGGCCCGCAGGCCCACACGTCCACCACAGCCCGCTTGGTCCACCAGGCTGTTGCTGGGGGCGGCCCGCAGGCCCACACGTCCACCACAGCCCGCTTGGTCCACCAGGCTGTTGCTGGGGGCGGCCCGCAGGCCCACACGTCCACCACAGCCCGCTTGGTCCACCAGGCTGTTGCTGGGAGCGGCCCGCAGGCCCACACGTCCACCACAGCCCGCTTGGTCCACCAGGCTGTTGCTGCAGGAACTTGTCTTAGAGTGTTGAAGAGTTGTTCCGGGGACATTATATATATACATGCTGGAGGGTCTAACAGACTGGTGGCCCGGCTCGTCCAACAGGCCAACTTGCCTAACAAGCCGAGTTTTCCTGAAATCGTATAGTTTCTGATTTTTTTCAGGAGGAATGATGAAGTGTTCCGCTATGTTATATATTATTGTCGATTTGCTTATTTTGAGTTAAAGCTAAGATAGAAATTTGATCAGATCCAACCCATCCTATCCTAGCCCATCCTATCCTAGCCCATCCTATCCTAACCCAACCTATCCTAACCTAACCTAACCTAACCATCCTATCCTAACCCAACCTATCCTAACCCAACCTATCCTAACCCAACCTATCCTAACCAACCTATCCTAACCCATCCTATCCTAACCCAACCTAACCTAACCATCCTATCCTAACCCAACCTATCCTAGACTAACCTATCCTAATCCAACCTATCCTAACCTAACCTAACCTAACCATCCTATCCTAACCCAACCTATCCTAACCCAACCTATCCTAACCCAACCTATCCTAACCAACCTATCCTAACCCAACCTATCCTAACCAACCTATCCTAACCCATCCTATCCTAACCCAACCTATCCTAGACTAACCAATATATATATATATACATTATATATATATACATATATATATATATATATTATTAAATATGACCGAAAAAGTAAGATTAATAATTCTAACACGAATTTTCTCAATGATTCTTATTTTTTTTTCACTTTTGATGGTAACTGAAAAATCAATTCTCCAAAATTTATTTTTATTTCTAGTCTGACGCGACATTTGAGCGCGTTTCGTAAGACTTATTACATTTTCAAAGACTTTAGTTTACACAGACACAACTATTACTGAACAGAGCTTAAACATCTTCGATTTTTTACCCGCATTTTGGGTGAGGTGATATGTTACAACAGTTTTGGATGAGGTGAACCAAACTTTCAACACAGGATAGAACACGAAACAATGGGTATTGAAGGTAAGAATGGAAGTAATTGCAGAGGGCCTATTGGCCCATATTTCTTGATGCTTCTATATTGGAGCGGAGTCTTGAAGTGGGTAGAATATAGTTGTGCATTAACTGGCTGTTGATTGCTGGTGTTGACTTCTTGATGTGTAGTGCCTCGCAGATGTCAAGCCGCCTGCTATCGCTGTATCTATCGATGATTTCTGTGTTGATTTCTAAGATTTCAACCACTATGACAAAATCACAGAAGCTTTAGAAGAAAAGCAAAATGCAGATGTTATATACACACTTTGCAAAGGCGTTCGACAAATGTGACCATGGAGTGATAGCTCACAAAATGAGGTCAATGGGAATAACTGGTAAAGTAGGACGCTGGATACTCTACTTCCTGTCGAACAGAACACAAAGAGTAACAGTCAATCAAATCAAATCGAGTCCAAGCGAAGTTAAAAGCTCTGTACCTCAGGTTATTTTGAGGTTATCTTGAGATGATTTCGGGGCTTTTTTAGTATCCCCGCGGCCCGGTCCTCGACCAGGCCTCCACCCCCAGGAAGCAGCCCGTGACAGCTGACTAACACCCAGGTACCTATTTTACTGCTAGGTAACAAGGGCATAGGGTGAAAGAAACTCTGCCCATTGTTTCTCGCCGGCGTCCGGGATCGACCCCGGGACCACAGGATCACAAGTCCAGCGTGCTGTCCGCTCGGCCGACCGGCTCCCAACCGGCTCAAGGTACAGTACTTGCACCACTACTGTTCCTCATTCTCATATCAGATATAGACAAAAATACAAGTCACAGCTTCGTGTCATCCATCGCAGATGACACAAAAATCAGCATGAAAATTACCTCTGCTGAAGATATTGAAAAATTACAAGCAGATGTCAACAAAGTTTTCGATTGGGCAACAGAAAATAACATGACGTTGAACAGTGATAAATTTCAGGTACTCAGGTACGGCAAAAATGAGGACCTGAAACATAATACAGGGTACAAAACACAATCGAATCTGCCCATAGTAGGAAAAAAGCATGTCAAGGATTTGGGAATAATAATGTCTGACGACCTAACGTTTAGGAAGCATAACCAAGCAAATATTGCGACAGCCAGAAAAATGATAGGATGGATTACGAGAACTTTCAAATCCAGGGATCCCATCACAATGGTTGTACTCTTCAAGTCACTTGTGTTGTCCCGTCTTGAGTACTGCTCAGTACTCACTTCCCCCTTCAGAGCAGGAGAGATTGCTGAAATAAAGGGAATACAGAGAACATATACGGCACGCATAGACGAGATAAAGCACCTAAATTATTGGGATCGTCTCAAAGCCCTCCAAATGTACTCACTAGGAAGAAGATGAGAGAGAGATCAAATAATATACACCTGGAAGATACTGGAGGGCCAAGTACCAAATCTACACGGTAAAATAACAACGTACTGGAGTGAACGATATGGAAGAAAATGCAAGATTGAACCAGTGAAGAGCAGAGGTGCCATAGGCACAATCAGAGAACACTGTATAAACATCAGAGGTCCGCGGTTGCTCAACGTCCTCCCAGCGAGCATAAGAAATATTGCCGGAACAACCGTGGACATTTTCAAGAGAAAACTGGACTGTTTTCTATGAGAATTTCCGAATCAGCCGGGCTGTGGTGGGTATGTGGGCCTGCGGGCCGCTCCAAGCAACAGCCTGGTGGACCAAACTCTCACAAGTCGAGTAGAAGAACTCCCAGAACCCCATCAACCAGGTATCAACCAGGTCAACAACCACAGGGGTCAACAAAGGTCAACAACCACAGGGGTCAACAAAGGTCAACAACCACAGGGGTCAACAAAGGTCAACAACCACAGGGGCCAACAAAGGTCAACAACCACAGGGGTCAACAAAGGTCAACAACCACAGGGGTCAACAAAGGTCAACAACCACAGGGGTCAACAAAGGTCAACAACCACAGGGGCCAACAAAGGTCAACAACCACAGGGGCCAACAAAGGTCAACAACCACAGGGGCCAACAAAGGTCAACAACCACAGGGGCCAACAACCACAGGGGTCAACAAAGGTCAACAACCACAGGGGTCAACAAAGGTCAACAACCACAGGGGCCAACAAAGGTCAACAACCACAGGGGTCAACAAAGGTCAACAACCACAGGGGTCAACAAAGGTCAACAACCACAGGGGCCAACAACCACAGGGGTCAACAAAGGTCAACAACCACAGGGGCCAACAACCACAGGGGTCAACAAAGGTAAACAACCACAGGGGTCAACAAAGGTCAACAACCACAGGGGCCAACAAAGGTCAACAACCACAGGGGTCAACAAAGGTCAACAACCACATGGGCCAACAAAGGTCACCAACCACAGGGGCCAACAAAGGTCAACAACCACAGGGGCCAACAAAGGTCAACAACTACAGGGGTCAACAAAGGTCAACAACCACAGGGGCCAACAAAGGTCAACAACCACAGGGGCCAACAAAGGTCAACAACCACAGGGGCCAACAAAGGTCAACAACCACAGGGGCCAACAAAGGTCAACAACCACAGGGGCCAACAACCTCAGGGGCCAACAAAGGTCAACAACCACAGGGGTCAACAAAGGTCAACAACCACAGGGGCCAACAAAGGTCAACAACCACAGGGGTCAACAAAGGTCAACAACCACAGGGGTCAACAAAGGTCAACAACCACAGGGGCCAACAAAGGTCAACAACCACAGGGGCCAACAACCACAGGGGCCAACAAAGGTCAACAACCACAGGGGCCAACAAAGGTCAACAACCACAGGAGTCAACAAAGGTCAACAACCACAGGGGCCAACAACCACAGGGGCCAACAACCACAGGGGTCAACAAAGGTCAACAACCACAGGGGCCAACAAAGGTCAACAACCACAGGGGCCAACAACCACAGGGGCCAACAAAGGTCAACAACCACAGGGGCCAACACAGGTCAACAACCACAGGGGTCAACAAAGGTCAACAACCACAGAGGTCAACAAAGGTCAACAATTACAGGGGTCAACAAAGGTCAACAACCACAGGGGTCAACATAGGTCAACAACCACAGGGGCCAACAAAGGTCAACAACCACAGGGGCCAACAAAGGTCAACAACCACAGGGGCCAACAAAGGTCAACAACCACAGGGGTCAAAAAAGGTCAACCACAGGGGCCAACAAAGGTCAACAACCACAGGGGTCAACAAAGGTCAACAACCACAGGGGCCAACAAAGGTCAACAACCACAGGGGCCAACAAAGGTCAACAACCACAGGGGCCAACAAAGGTCAACAACCACAGGGGTCAACAAAGGTCAACAAGCACAGGGGCCAACAAAGGTCAACAACCACAGGGGCCAACAAAGGTCAACAACCATAGGGGCCAACAAAGGTCAACAACCACAGGGGCCAACAACCACAGGGGCCAACAAAGGTCAACAACCACAGGGGTCAACAACCACAGGGGCCAACAAAGGTCAACCACAGGGGCCAACAAAGGTCAACAACCACAGGGGTCAACAAAGGTCAACAACCACAGGGGCCAACAAAGGTCAACAACCACAGGGGCCAACAAAGGTCAACAACCACAGGGGCAAAAACAACCACAGGGGTCAACAACCACAGGGGCCAAAACAACCACAGGGGTCAACAAAGGTCAACAACCACAGGGGTCAACAACCACAGGGGCCAACAAAGGTCAACAACCACAGGGACCAACAAAGGTCAACAACCACAGGGGTCAACAAAGGTCAACAACCACAGGGGTCAACAATCACAGGGGCCAACAAAGGTCAACAACCACAGGGGTCAACAAAGGTCAACAACCACAGGAGTCAACAAAGGTCAACAACTACAGGGGTCAACAAAGGTCAACAACCACAGGGGTCATCAAAGGTCAACAACCACAGGGGTCAACAACCACAGGTGTCAACAAAGGTCAACAACCACAGGGGTCAACAACCACAGGTGTCAACAAAGGTCAACAACCACAGGGGTCAACAACCACAGGTGTCAACAAAGGTCAACAACCACAGGGATCAACAACCACAGGTGTCAACAAAGGTCAACAACCACAGGGGTCAACAAAGGTCAACAACCACAGGGGTCAACAAAGGTCAACAACCACAGGGGCCAACAAAGGTCAACAACCACAGGGGTCAACAAAGGTCAACAACCACGGGGGTCAACAAAGGTCAACAACCACAGGGGTCAACAAAGGTCAACAACCACAGGGGTCAACAAAGGTCAACAACCACAGGGGTCAACAAAGGTCAACAACCACAGGGGCCAACAACCACAGGGGTTAACAAAGGTCAACAACCACAGGGGTCAACAAAGGTCAACAACCACAGGGGCCAACAAAGGTCAACAACCACAGGGGTCAACAACCACAGGGGTCAACAAAGGTCAACAACCACAGGGGTCAAGAAAGGTCAACAACCACAGGGGCCAACAACCACAGGGGTCAACAACCACAGGGGTCAACAAAGGTCAACAACCACAGGGGTCAACAAAGGTCAACAACCACAGGGGTCAACAAAGGTCAACAACCACAGGGGTCAACAAAGGTCAACAACCACAGGGGTCAACAAAGGTCAACAACCACAGGGGTCAACAAAGGTCAACAACCACAGGGGTCAACAAAGGTCAACAACCACAGGGGTCAACAAAGGTCAACAACCACAGGGGTCAACAAAGGTCAACAACCACAGGGGCCAACAAAGGTCAACAACCACAGGGGCCAACAGAGGTCAACAACCACAGGGATCAACAACCACAGGTGTCAACAAAGGTCAACAACCACAGGGGCCAACAACCACAGGGGTCAACAACCACAGGGGTCAACAAAGGTCAACAACCACAGGGGTCAACAAAGGTCAACAACCACAGGTGTCAACAAAGGTCAACAACCACAGGGGTCAACAAAGGTCAACAACCACAGGGGTCAACAAAGGTCAACAACCACAGGGGTCAACAAAGGTCAACAACCACAGGGGTCAACAAAGGTCAACAAAGGTCAACAACCACAGGGGTCAACAAAGGTCAACAAAGGTCAACAACCACAGGGGTCAACAAAGGTCAACAACCACAGGGGTCAACAAAGGTCAACAACCACAGGGGTCAACAAAGGTCAACAACCACAGGGGTCAACAAAGGTCAACAACCACAGGGGCCAACAAATGTCAACAACCACAGGGGTCAACAAAGGTCAACAACCACAGGGGCCAACAACCACAGGGGTCAACAACCACAGGGGTCAACAAAGGTCAACAACCACAGGGGTCAACAAAGGTCAACAACCACAGGGGTCAACAAAGGTCAACAACCACAGGGGTCAACAACCACAGGGGTCAACAAAGGTCAACAACCACAGGGGTCAACAAAGGTCAACAACCACAGGAGTCAACAAAGGTCAACAACCACAGGGGTCAACAAAGGTCAACAACCACAGGGGTCAACAACCACAGGTGTCAACAAAGGTCAACAACCACAGGTGTCAACAAAGGTCAACAACCACAGGGGTCAACAAAGGTCAACAACCACAGGGGCCAACAAAGGTCAACAACCACAGGGGCCAACAAAGGTCAACAACCACAGGGGCCAACAAAGGTCAACAACCACAGGGGCCAACAAAGGTCAACAACCACAGGGGCCAACAAAGATCAACAACCACAGGGGCCAACAAAGGTCAACAACCACAGGGGTCAACAAAGGTCAACAACCACAGGGGTCAACAAAGGTCAACAACCACAGGGGTCAACAAAGGTCAACAACCACAGGGGTCAACAAAGGTCAACAACCACAGGGGTCAACAAAGGTCAACAACCACAGGAGCCAACAAAGGTCAACAACCACAGGGGCCAACAAAGGTCAACAACCACAGGGGTCAACAAAGGTCAACAACCACAGGGGCCAACAAAGGTCAACAACCACAGGGGCCAACAAAGGTCAACAACCACAGGGGCCAACAAAGGTCAACAACCACAGGGGTCAACAAAGGTCAACAACCACAGGCGCCAACAAAGGTCAACAACCACAGGCGCCAACAAAGGTCAACAACCACAGGGGTCAACAAAGGTCAACAACCACAGGTGTCAACAAAGGTCAACAACCACAGGGGTCAACAACCACAGGCGCCAACAAAGGTCAACAACCACAGGGGTCAACAAAGGTCAACAACCATAGGGGTCAACAAAGGTCAACAACCACAGGGGTCAACAAAGGTCAACAACCACAGGGGTCAACAAAGGTCAACAACCACAGGGGTCAACAACCACAGGTGTCAACAAAGGTCAACAACCACAGGGGTCAACAAAGGTCAACAACCACAGGGGTCAACAAAGGTCAACAACCACAGGTCAGTATAACACAAAAACTCTTAATTACCATCTGACCGGAAAATTACTCCATCTCCCCCCCCCCAGCCTAGTCTTCTCTCAAGGGGGGGGGGAGAGGGGTAATTATATCCCCCTCTATAATTACTGCATGTTATACGCCTGTAATTATCCTCTGCTGCCTCCAGTGTACCTCACTCATCTTTACTATCACTATATGTCTGTAATATATTAATTATATTCTCTTGTGTCCTACTCTATGGTGCCAACTATTCTGTATTAATATATATATAAATATATATATATATATATATATATATATATATATATATATATATATATATATATATATATGTATATATATATATATATATATATATATATATATATATATATATATATATATATATATATATAT
>NC_091154.1:13605039-13619285 GCF_040958095.1 Procambarus clarkii
TCAGACACCACCACGGGCCCAGAGGCCAGACACCACCACGGGCCCAGAGGTCAGACACCACCACGGGCCCAGAGGTCAGACACCACCACGGGCCCAGAGGTCAGACACCACCACGGGCCCAGAGGTCAGACACCACCACGGGCCCAGAGGCCAGACACCACCACGGGCCCAGAGGTCAGACACCACCACGGGCCCAGAGGTCAGACACCACCACGGGCCCAGAGGTCAGACACCACCACGGGCCCAGAGGCCACCACCACCACGGGCCCAGAGGGCAGACACCACCACGGGCCCAGAGGCCACCACCACTACGGGCCCAGAGGTCAGACACCACCACGGGCCCAGAGGTCAGACACCACCACGGGCCCAGAGGCCACCACCACCACGGGCCCAGGGGTCAGACACCACCACGGGCCCAGAGGCCAGACACCACCACGGGCCCAGAGGCCAGACACCACCACGGGCCCAGAGGCCAGACACCACCCGGGCCCAGAGGCCAGACACCACCACGGGCCCAGAGGCCACCACCACCACGAGCCCAGAGGTCAGACACCACCACGGGCCCAGAGGTCAGACACCACCACGGGCCCAGAGGCCAGACACCACCACGGGCCCAGAGGCCACCACCACGGGCCCAGAGGCCAGACACCACCACGGGCCCAGACGCCAGACACCACCACGGGCCCAGAGGCCAGACACCACCACGGGCCCAGAGACCACCACCACCACGGGCCCAGAGGCCAGACACCACCACGGGCCCAGAGACCACCACCACCACGGGCCCAGAGGCCAGACACCACCACGGGCCCAGAGGCCAGACACCACCACGGGCCCAGAGACCACCACCACCACGGGCCCAGAGGTCAGACACCACCACGGGCCCAGAGGTCAGACACCACCACGGGCCCAGAGGCCAGACACCACCACGGGCCCAGAGGTCAGACACCACCACGGGCCCAGAGGTCAGACACCACCACGGGCCCAGAGGTGCAGACACCACCACGGGCCCAGAGGCCACCACCACCACGGGCCCAGAGGCCACCACCACCACGGGCCCAGAGGTCAGACACCACCACGGGCCCAGAGGTCAGACACCACCACGGGCCCAGAGGCCAGACACCACCACGGGCCCAGAGGCCAGACACCACCACGGGCCCAGAGGCCAGACACCACCACGGGCCCAGAGGCCAGACACCACCACGGGCCCAGAGGTCAGACACCACCACGGGCCCAGAGGTCAGACACCACCACGGGCCCAGAGGTCAGACACCACCACGGGCCCAGAGGTCAGACACCACCACGGGCCCAGAGGCCAGACACCACCACGGGCCCAGAGGCCAGACACCACCACGGGCCCAGAGGTCAGACACCACCACGGGCCCAGAGGCCACCACCACCACGGGCCCAGAGGTCAGACACCACCACGGGCCCAGAGGCCAGACACCACCACGGGCCCAGAGGTCAGACACCACCACGGGCCCAGAGGCCAGACACCACCACGGGCCCAGAGGCCAGACACCACCACGGGCCCAGAGGCCACCACCACCACGGGCCCAGAGGTCAGACACCACCACGGGCCCAGAGGCCAGACACCACCACGGGCCCAGAGGGCAGACACCACCACGGGCCCAGAGGCCAGACACCACCACGGGCCCAGAGGCCAGACACCACCACGGGCCCAGAGGCCACCACCACCACGGGCCCAGAGGTCAGACACCACCACGGGCCCAGAGGCCAGACACCACCACGGGCCCAGAGGCCAGACACCACCACGGGCCCAGAGGCCAGACACCACCACGGGCCCAGAGGTCAGACACCACCACGGGCCCAGAGGCCAGACACCACCACGGGCCCAGAGGCCAGACACCACCACGGGCCCAGAGGCCAGACACCACCACGGGCCCAGAGGCCAGACACCACCACGGGCCCAGAGGCCAGACACCACCACGGGCCCAGAGGCCAGACACCACCACGGGCCCAGAGGCCAGACACCACCACGGGCCCAGAGGCCAGACACCACCACGGGCCCAGAGGCCAGACACCACCACGGGCCCAGAGGCCAGACACCACCACGGGCCCAGAGGCCAGACACCACCACGGGCCCAGAGGCCAGACACCACCACGGGCCCAGAGGCCAGACACCACCACGGGCCCAGAGGCCAGACACCACCACGGGCCCAGAGGCCAGACACCACCACGGGCCCAGAGGCCAGACACCACCACGGGCCCAGAGGCCAGACACCACCACGGGCCCAGAGGCCAGACACCACCACGGGCCCAGAGGCCAGACACCACCACGGGCCCAGAGGCCAGACACCACCACGGCAGTTGTAACAATGTTGTCTAATTCAAAGTACATTGTTTCCTTGCATCATTTAGATCTGAATTACATTTCACGATGGAATTAGAATATATGATAATTAATAAATTCAATTTATTTTACACGGATAATTGATAATAATTGTATTAATAAACATTAAATATATTAATATTATCAGTTGTGATAATAACAATTTGATATTTGTAAATGTGTATTAAACATATGTAGAGCATTATGTTGCCTCACCCGGTGTGTGGCGGGCCGTGACGTCACTGTACATGGGCTTACCTGTGTGGGAGAGAGAGAACTGTTAGTGGTGTAGTGAGGCACACACACACACACACACACACACACACACACACACACACACACACACACACACACACACACACACACACACACACACACACACACACACACATGTTGTGTATCAAGATACGAGTCTTATCTGACTGTCAAGTCCTCAAAAATGACCTGGACAAAATAAGTCCATAAAGCAACAATTGGTCAGATGACAAATGGGACACAATGTGAATATAACACAAGTTATGGCATCTGGAACTGGACCAACCCGACCCCACACAACTTACACATTTGTGGAGAGGAATTACACAACTGTAATAAAGAAGGAGACGTGTTGGGGAGGTTTGGGGTAGTGAGGTGTGGCCAGAGGAACACACAGACAACACTGTGAGAGCAGCAGGTGTGTCGTATTGCAACCTCAGATTTGATTTTAATAGATGGTGAAACACTACAGAAAAAGTTCATGTCTTTTGTGAGACCAAACCTGGAATATGCAGCAGGTGTGTGGTGGCCACATCTCAAGAATATGCAGCAGGTGTGTGGTGGCCACATCTCAAGAATATGCAGCAGGTGTGTGGTGGCCACATCTCAAAAATATGTAGCAGGTGTGTGGTGGCCACATCTCAACAATATGCAGCAGGTGTGTGGTGGCCACATCACAAGAATATGCAGCAGGTGTGTGGTGGCCACATCACAAGAATATGCAGCAGGTGTGTGGTGGCCACATCACAAGAATATGCAGCAGGTGTGTGGTGGCCACATCACAAGAATATGCAGCAGGTGTGTGGTGGCCACATCACAAGAATATGCAGCAGGTGTGTGGTGGCCACATCACAAGAATATGCAGCAGGTGTGTGGTGGCCACATCACAACAATATGCAGCAGGTGTGTGGTGGCCACATCAAAGAATATGCAGCAGGTGTGTGGTGGCCACATCACAACAATATGCAGCAGGTGTGTGGTGGCCACATCACAACAATATGCAGCAGGTGTATGGTGGCCACATCAAAGAATATGCAGCAGGTGTGTGGTGGCCACATCTCAACAATATGCAGCAGGTGTATGGTGGCCACATCTCAACAATATGCAGCAGGTGTGTGGTGGCCACATCTCAACAATATGTAGCAGGTGTGTGGTGGCCACATCACAACAATATGCAGCAGGTGTGTGGTGGCCACATCTCAAAAATATGTAGCAGGTGTGTGGTGGCCACATCTCAAGAATATGTAGCAGGTGTGTGGTGGCCACATCACAAGAATATGTAGCAGGTGTGTGGTGGCCACATCACAAGAATATGCAGCATGTGTGTGGTGGCCACATCTCAACAATATGCAGCAGGTGTGTGGTGGCCACATCACAAGAATATGCAGCAGGTGTGTGGTGGCCACATCACAAGAATATGCAGCAGGTGTGTGGTGGCCACATCACAAGAATATGCAGCAGGTGTGTGGTGGCCACATCACAACAATATGCAGCAGGTGTGTGGTGGCCACATCAAAGAATATGCAGCAGGTGTGTGGTGGCCACATCACAACAATATGCAGCAGGTGTGTGGTGGCCACATCACAACAATATGCAGCAGGTGTATGGTGGCCACATCAAAGAATATGCAGCAGGTGTGTGGTGGCCACATCTCAACAATATGCAGCAGGTGTATGGTGGCCACATCTCAACAATATGCAGCAGGTGTGTGGTGGCCACATCTCAACAATATGTAGCAGGTGTGTGGTGGCCACATCACAACAATATGCAGCAGGTGTGTGGTGGCCACATCACAACAATATGCAGCAGGTGTATGGTGGCCACATCTCAACAATATGCAGCAGGTGTATGGTGGCCACATCTCAACAATATGCAGCAGGTGTGTGGTGGCCACATCACAACAATATGCAGCAGGTGTGTGGTGGCCACATCACAACAATATGCAGCAGGTGTGTGGTGGCCACATCACAACAATATGCAGCAGGTGTGTGGTGGCCACATCACAAGAATATGCAGCAGGTGTGTGGTGGCCACATCACAACAATATGCAGCAGGTGTGTGGTGGCCACATCACAAGAATATGCAGCAGGTGTGTGGTGGCCACATCACAAGAATATGCAGCAGGTGTGTGGTGGCCACATCACAACAATATGCAGCAGGTGTGTGGTGGCCACATCACAACAATATGCAGCAGGTGTGTGGTGGCCACATCACAACAATATGCAGCAGGTGTGTGGTGGCCACATCACAACAATATGCAGCAGGTGTGTGGTGGCCACATCACAAGAATATGCAGCAGGTGTGTGGTGGCCACATCACAAGAATATGCAGCAGGTGTGTGGTGGCCACATCACAAGAATATGCAGCAGGTGTGTGGTGGCCACATCACAAGAATATGCAGCAGGTGTGTGGTGGCCACATCACAAGAATATGCAGCAGGTGTGTGGTGGCCACATCACAACAATATGCAGCAGGTGTGTGGTGGCCACATCACAACAATATGCAGCAGGTGTGTGGTGGCCACATCACAACAATATGCAGCAGGTGTGTGGTGGCCACATCACAACAATATGCAGCAGGTGTGTGGTGGCCACATCACAAGAATATGCAGCAGGTGTGTGGTGGCCACATCACAAGAATATGTAGCAGGTGTGTGGTGGCCACATCACAAGAATATGCAGCAGGTGTGTGGTGGCCACATCACAACAATATGCAGCAGGTGTGTGGTGGCCACATCACAACAATATGCAGCAGGTGTGTGGTGGCCACATCACAACAATATGCAGCAGGTGTGTGGTGGCCACATCACAACAATATGCAGCAGGTGTGTGGTGGCCACAACTTAAGAACTAGAAGATTAGCGGCGTTAAATAAACCAAATTCATATATAGACAAAAAAGAGGTGATATGATCACGACATACAAAATAGTAACAAGAATTGACCAAACTGACAAAGAGGAACTCCTGAAAACTACAACTTCAGGACCAAGAGGTCAAAGATTCAAACTAAGGCAACAAAGGTGCCGGAAAGAACATTAGAAAGTTCACTTTCACAGAGTGGTAGACGGTTGGAACAGTTAGGTGAGAAGGTGGTGGAGGCCAAGACCGTCAGTAGTTTCAGAGCGTTATATGACAAAGAGTGCTGGGAAGACGGGACACCACGAGCGTAGCTCTCATCCTGTAACTACACCTCGGGTAGTTACAGGGAAGTAACTACACCTCGGGTAGTTACAGGGGTGTAACTACACCTCGGGTAGTTACAGGGGAGTAACTACACCTCGGGTAGTTACACGGGAGTAACTACACCTCGGGTAGTTACAGGGGAGTAACTACACCTCGGGTAGTTACAGGTGTGTAACTACACCTCGGGAAGTTACTGGGGTGTAACTACACCTCGGGTAGTTACAGGGGCGTAACTACACCTCGGGAAGTTACTGGGGTGTAACTACACCTCGGGTAGTTACAGGGGCGTAACTACACCTCGGGTAGTTACACGGGTGTAACTACACCTTGGGTAGTTACACGGGTGTAACTACACCTTGGGTAGTTACAGGGGTGTAACTACACCTCGGGTAGTTACAGGGGCGTAACTACACCTCGGGAAGTTACAGGGGAGTAACTACACCTCGGGTAGTTACAGGGGCGTAACTACACCTCGGGAAGTTACTGGGGTGTAACTACACCTCGGGTAGTTACAGGGGCGTAACTACACCTCGGGTAGTTACAGGGGCGTAACTACACCTCGGGTAGTACATGGGAGTAACTACACCTCGGGTAGTACATGGGAGTAACTACACCTCGGGTAGTACATGGGAGTAACTACACCTCGGGTAGTACATGGGAGTAACTACACCTCGGGTAGTACATGGGAGTAACTACACCTCGGGTAGTACATGGGAGTAACTACACCTCGGGTAGTACATGGGAGTAACTACACCTCGGGTAGTACATGGGAGTAACTACACCTCGGGTAGTACATGGGAGTAACTACACCTCGGGTAGTACATGGGAGTAACTACACCTCGGGTAGTTACAGGGAAGTAACTACACCTCGGGTAGTACATGGGAGTAACTACACCTCGGGTAGTACATGGGAGTAACTACACCTCGGGTAGTTACAGGGGAGTAACTACACCTCGGGTAGTTACAGGGGAGTAACTACACCTCGGGTAGTTACAGGGGAGTAACTACACCTCGGGTAGTTACAGGGGAGTACTACACCTCGGGTAGTACATGGGAGTAACTACACCTCGGGTAGTACATGGGAGTAACTACACCTCGGGTAGTTACAGGGGAGTAACTACACCTCGGTAGTTACAGGGGAGTAACTACACCTCGGGTAGTTACAGGGGGAGTAACTACACCTCGGGTAGTTACAGGGGAGTAACTACACCTCGGTAGTTACAGGGGAATAACTACACCTCGGGTAGTACTTGGGAGTAACTACACCTCGGGTAGTTACACGGGAGTAACTACACCTCGGGTAGTTACAGGGGAGTAACTACACCTCGGGTAGTACATGGGAGTAACTACACCTCGGGTAGTTACAGGGGCGTAACTACACCTCGGGTAGTTACAGGGGAGTAACTACACCTCGGGTAGTACATGGGAGTAACTACACCTCGGGTAGTTACAGGGGCGTAACTACACCTCGGGTAGTTACAGGGGAGTAACTACACCTCGGGTAGTACATGGGAGTAACTACACCTCGGGTAGTTACAGGGGCGTAACTACACCTCGGGTAGTTACAGGGGAGTAACTACACCTCGGGTAGTTACAGGGGAGTAACTACACCTCGGGTAGTTACAGGGGAGTAACTACACCTCGGGTAGTTACAGGGGAGTAACTACACCTCGGGTAGTTACAGGGGAGTAACTACACCTCGGGTAGTTACAGGGGAGTAACTACACCTCGGGTAGTACATGGGAGTAACTACACCTCGGGTAGTTACAGGGGCGTAACTACACCTCGGGTAGTTACAGGGGAGTAACTACACCTCGGGTAGTTACAGGGGAGTAACTACACATCGGGTAGTTACAGGGGAGTAACTACACCTCGGGTAGTTACAGGGGAGTAACTACACCTCGGGTAGTACATGGGAGTAACTACACCTCGGGTAGTACATGGGAGTAACTACACCTCGGGTAGTTACAGGGGAGTAACTACACCTCGGGTAGTTACAGGGGAGTAACTACACCTCGGGTAGTTACAGGGGAGTAACTACACCTCGGGTAGTTACAGGGAAGTAACTACACCTCGGGTAGTTACAGGGGAATAACTACACCTCGGGTAGTACTTGGGAGTAACTACACCTCGGGTAGTTACAGGGGAGTAACTACACCTCGGGTAGTTACAGGGGAGTAACTACACCTCGGGTAGTACATGGGAGTAACTACACCTCGGGTAGTTACAGGGGAGTAACTACACCTCGGGTAGTTACAGGGGAGTAACTACACCTCGGGTAGTTACAGGGGAGTAACTACACCTCGGGTAGTACATGGGAGTAACTACACCTCGGGTAGTACATGGGAGTAACTACACCTCGGGTAGTTACAGGGGAGTAACTACACCTCGGGTAGTTACAGGGGAGTAACTACACCTCGGGTAGTTACAGGGGAGTAACTACACCTCGGGTAGTACATGGGAGTAACTACACCTCGGGTAGTACATGGGAGTAACTACACCTCGGGTAGTTACACGGAGTAACTACACCTCGGGTAGTTACAGGGGAGTAACTACACCTCGGGTAGTTACAGGGGAGTAACTACACCTCGGGTAGTTACAGGGGAGTAACTACACCTCGGGTAGTTACAGGGGAGTAACTACACCTCGGGTAGTTACAGGGGAGTAACTACACCTCGGGTAGTTACAGGGGAGTAACTACACCTCGGGTAGTTTCAGGGGAGTAACTACACCTCGGGTAGTTACAGGGGAGTAACTACACCTCGGGTAGTTACAGGGGAGTAACTACACCTCGGGTAGTTACAGGGGAGTAACTACACCTCGGGTAGTTACAGGGGAGTAACTACACCTCGGGTAGTTACAGGGGAGTAACTACACCTCGGGTAGTTACAGGGGAGTAACTACACCTCGGGTAGTTACAGGGGAGTAACTACACCTCGGGTAGTTACAGGGGAGTAACTACACCTCGGTAGTTACAGGGGAGTAACTACACCTCGGGTAGTTACACGGGTGTAACTACACCTCGGGTAGTTACAGGGGAGTAACTACACCTCGGGTAGTTACAGGGGAGTAACTACACCTCGGGTAGTTACACGGGTGTAACTACACCTCGGGTAGTTACAGGGGAGTAACTACACCTCGGGTAGTACAAGGGAAACATAAATGCTCAACTCTGATGTGATCCCAATCACAGTAAAGATTACCAATCATCCTTCACGTGATTCATCACACAAATATTTACAATCAAAATTTACAGTCACTTAGATGATCCACAACCGCTTGAGCTGCTTGTTCCACAACCCCGACACTCAGCCAACACCTTCACTGCTCGTTATCACTAACTACCACACACAACCACAACCACCAAACTCTTTCCAGGCGATTAACAATGCATAAGCAACAGGGCTCCATCAAGGAACATATAATCAACACAGAAATCATCGATAGATACAGCGATAGCAGGCGGCTTGACGTCTGCGAGGCACTACACATCAAGAAGTCAACACCAGCAATCAACAGCCAGTTAATGCACAACTATATTCTACCCACTTCAAGGCACCGTATGGGCCAATAGGCCCTCTGCCGTTACTTTCATTCTTATGTACCCACCTCACCCAACACGAATATAAAAGCAAGATGTAGGTTAAATATATCGTACATAGTGTATCATAAGTGTTGTGTTAAGTGAAAACAAGTCTTTGATAATGTAAGAAGCCCTTACGAAACACTTCTAGGCATCAGACAAAAATAAAAATGAATTTTGGAGAGTTGATATTTCAATTACCCTCAACAGTGAAGAAAAACATAAGAAATATTGAGAAAATTCTTGTTAGAATTATTAATCTTACTATTTCGGTCATATTCAACAACATATGTTTACAAGAAAAATTGATATGTATATATATATATATATATATATATATATATATATATATATATATATATATATATATATATATATATATATATATATATATATATATATATATATATATATATATATATATATTTATATACATATATATATTGATGCTTCACTACTTCAGGCGAACACATCCTATCTACCAACCATCTGGCAACACTCCAAAATAACAGCCAATTGCCATTTCCTGGAGTATTTGTCGTCATCAGCCACCTATAATGAATATATATATATTCAAAACCTGATATATTTATAACTGATCAACAAACCAACGATTCAAGAGGCAGCAAATATATGCAATGTAGTTTAAACAAAAAAACTCGAGGCAGCAAAATGTGGCAACTATTTCTTGCTTAATTTCACGATTTCAAAACAAAAAATATTCAATATTTCTTTTTTTGTTTAAAGAAGAATAAACTTTTATGGGTTTGTTTGGGCGAGAAAGACTGGGAGGCATCTCTGACAGTCAAACTTCAGCCACTTATTATGATGAATGACGCCCTGAAGGCCAGCAAGGTTATTCATTATTCATAAACTTGGCAACCGTGGCTGGACGATGTTTACATCCCAGGACGAACAAGGATAACTGGAATGTGTGTGTGGGTACCTGGTTGATACCTGGTTGATGGGGTTCTGGGAGTTCTACTCCCCAAGCCCGGCCGGAGGCCAGGCTTGACTTGTGAGAGTTTGTCCACCAGGCTGTTGCTTGGAGCGGCCCGCAGGCCCGCATACCCACCACAGCCCGGCTGATCCGGAACTTCTCATAGAAAACAGTCCAGTTTCCTCTTGAAAATGTCCACGGTTGTTCCGGCAATATTTCTTATGCTTGCTGGGAGGACGTTGAACAACCGCGGACCCCTGATGTTTATACAGTGTTCTCTGATTGTGCCCATGGCACCTCTGCTCTTCACTGGTTCTATTCTGCATTTTCTTCCATATCGTTCACTTCAGTACGTTGTTATTTTACCGTGTAGATTTGGTACTTGGCCCTCCAGTATCTTCCAGGTGTATATTATTGATCTCTCTCTCATCTTCTTTCTAGTGAGTACATTTGGAGGGCTTTGAGACGATCCCAATAATTTAGGTGCTTTATCTCGTCTATGTGTGCCGTATATGTTCTCTGTATTCCCTCTATTTCAGCAATCTCTCCTGCTCTGAAGGGGGAAGTGAGTACTGAGCAGTACTCAAGACGGGACAACACAAGTGACTTGAAGAGTACAAACCATTGTGATGGATCTCTGGACTTGAAGGTTCTCGTAATCCATCCTATCATTTTTCTGGCTGTCGCAATATTTGCTTGGTTATGCTCCCTAAACGTTAGGATCGTCAGACATTATTATTCCCAAATCCTTTACATGCTGTTTTCCTACTATGGGTACATTTGATTGTGTTTTGTACTCTGTATTATGTTTAAGGTCCTCATTTTTACCGTACCTGAGTACCTGGAATTTATCACTGTTAAACATCATGTTATTTTCTGATGCCCAGTCGAAAACTTTATTAATATCAGCTTGAAGGTTTCAGTGTCTTCAGCGAGATAATTTTCATACTGATTTTTATGTCATCTGCAAAGGATGATACGAAGCTGTGACTTGTATTTTGTCTATATCAGATATGAGAATAATGAAAAGCAGCGGTGCAAGGACTGTACCCTGAGGTACAGAGCTTTTAACTGCACTTGGACTAGATTTTATATGGTTGACCATTACTCGCTGAGTCCTGTTTGACAGAAAACTGAGTATCCAGCGTCCTACTTTACCGGTTATTCCCATTGACTTCATTTTGTGTGCTATCACGCCATGGTCACATTTATCGAAAGCCTTTGCGAAGTCCGTGTATATCACATCAGCATTCTGTTTTTCTTCTAATGCCTCAGTGACTGTCATAGTGCTCAAGTAGCTGTGAGAGGCACGATCTTCCCGCTCGAAATCCATGTTGGCCTGGGTTGTGAAGGTCATTGGTCTCCATGAAATTGGTGACCTGACTCCTAATCACTCTCTCAAATACTTTTATGATGTGCGATGTTAGTGCAACTGGTCTATAATTCTTTGCCAATGCTTTGCTCCCTCCCTTGTGTAGAGGGCCTATGTCTGCTGCTTTAAGTGCATCTGGTATCTCCCCCCGTGTCCAAGCTCTTCCTCCACACTATACTGAGTGCCTGTGCTACCGGCACTTTGCATTTCTTTATAAATATTGAATTCCATGAGTCTGGAACCCGGGTCCGAGTTGCATGGGCATGTTTTCAATTTCTCTTTCAAAATTTAGTGCGCTCGTGTTGATATCAGTTATATTTACCGGGGTTTGAATATCCCGCATAAAGAAATTGTCTGGATCTTCCACCTTCATGTTGTTTATTGGAGTGCTAAACATGTCCTCATACTGCTTTTTAGGATTTCACTAATTTCTTTGTCATCCTCCGTGTATGAACCTTCACTTGTACGAATAGGTCCAATACTGGCAGTGGTTTTTGCTTTTGATTTCGCATATGTGAAGAAATATTTTGGATTTTTCTTTATTTCCTGAATTGCTTTCTGTTCTAACTGCCTTTCTTCAGTTTCATATGAGTGTTTCAATTTCCGCTCGATTTCTTCAAACTCCCTATTTAAATTATTCCTTCTTTGACGGGAAATTCGTGTCTGCACAAGCAGTTCCGTTATTTTTTCCTGCGTTTATAGTGTCGTCTGCGTTCTCTTTCTACGTTAGATCTCTTTCTGGCTTTCCTCAAAGGAACATGTTTCAGACAGACTTGATACGCTTCTGAAGTCAGTTTTTCTATTCCTTCTGTAGGACTTGTATTATTTAGAACAGTTCCCCATGGAATGTTTGTAAGTTCCCTGTTTATTATCTCCCAAGTCTATCCTTTTATTATTAAAATTGAATTTACTGAGTAGCCCTTCTCGCTTTATCAACGTTTTAGGTCTATTCTGAGTATTGATGGTCGTTTGCACTTCAATGAGCTTGTGATCTGAATTATTGGTATCTGATATCGGTAATGTCTCTGATAATGTCTTCATTGTTCGTAAAGACCAGATCTAGAATATTTTTATTTCTCGTTGGCTCCGATATCTGCTGATTGAGTGAAAATTTGTCACAGAATCTAAGTAGTTCTCTAATCTGTGGTTGGTTAGGTCCCGATAGATTTCCTGGTATAATATTATTGTTTGTTATTCTCCATCTGAGACTAGGCAAGTTGAAGTCACCTAGGAAGATAATATCAGGTATCGGGTTCTCCAAATTATCAAGGCTATTCTCTATTTTGTTTATCTGTTCTGTGAATTCCTCAGCCGTTGCATCTGGCGGTTTGTATATTAGAATAATCACTAAGTTTATTTTCTCTATTTTTAATCCCAGTACCTCTACCACCTCATTTGTAACGTTTAGGTAACGCTGCCCAATACTGTCACTATGGGTGTGTCCACTCACAGGATGAGTGACGCTGCCCAATACTGTCACTATGGCGGTGTGTCCACTCACAGGATGAGTGACGCTGCCCAATACTGTCACTATGGCGGTGTGTCCACTCACAGGATGAGTGACGCTGCCCAATACTGTCACTATGGCGGTGTGTCCACTCACAGGATGAGTGACGCTGCCCAATACTGTCACTATGGCGGTGTGTCCACTCACAGGATGAGTGACGCTGCCCAATACTGTCACTATGGCGGTGTGTCCACTCACAGGATGAGTGACGCTGCCCAATACTGTCACTATGGCGGTGTGTCCACTCACAGGATGAGTGACGCTGCCCAATACTGTCACTATGGCGGTGTGTCCACTCACAGGATGAGTGACGCTGCCCAATACTGTCACTATGGCGGTGTGTCCACTCACAGGATGAGTGACGCTGCCCAATACTGTCACTATGGCGGTGTGTCCACTCACAGGATGAGTGACGCTGCCCAATACTGTCACTATGGCGGTGTGTCCACTCACAGGATGAGTGACGCTGCCCAATACTGTCACTATGGCGGTGTGTCCACTCACAGGATGAGTGACGCTGCCCAATACTGTCACTATGGCGGTGTGTCCACTCACAGGATGAGTGACGCTGCCCAATACTGTCACTATGGCGGTGTGTCCACTCACAGGATGAGTGACGCTGCCCAATACTGTCACTATGGCGGTGTGTCCACTCACAGGATGAGTGACGCTGCCCAATACTGTCACTATGGCGGTGTGTCCACTCACAGGATGAGTGACGCTGCCCAATACTGTCACTATGGCGGTGTGTCCACTCACAGGATGAGTGACGCTGCCCAATACTGTCACTATGGCGGTGTGTCCACTCACAGGATGAGTGACGCTGCCCAATACAGTCACTATGGCGGTGTGTCCACTCACAGGATGAGTGACGCTGCCCAATACTGTCACTATGGCGGTGTGTCCACTCACAGGATGAGTGACGCTGCCCAATACTGTCACTATGGCGGTGTGTCCACTCACAGGATGAGTGACGCTGCCCAATACTGTCACTATGGCGGTGTGTCCACTCACAGGATGAGTGACGCTGCCCAATACTGTCACTATGCGGTGTGT
>NC_091154.1:13619785-13659785 GCF_040958095.1 Procambarus clarkii
GCCCAGAGGCCAGACACCACCACGGGCCCAGAGGCCAGACACCACACGGGCCCAGAGGCCAGACACCACCACGGGCCCAGAGGTCAGACACCACCACGGCCCAGAGGTCAGACACCACCACGGGCCCAGAGGTCAGACACCACCACGGGCCCCAGAGGTCAGACACCACCACGGGCCCAGAGGCCAGACACACCACGGGCCCAGAGGCCAGACACCACCACGGGCCCAGAGGTCAGACACCACCACGGGCCCAGAGGCCACCACCACCACGGGCCCAGAGGTCAGACACCACCACGGGCCCAGAGGCCAGACACCACCACGGGCCCAGAGGTCAGACCACCACGGGCCCAGAGGCCAGACACCACCACGGGCCCAGAGGCCAGACACCACCACGGGCCCAGAGGCCACCACCACCACGGGCCCAGAGGTCAGACACCACCACGGGCCCAGAGGCCAGACACCACCACGGGCCCAGAGGGCAGACACCACCACGGGCCCAGAGGCCAGACACCACCACGGGCCCAGAGGCCAGACACCACCACGGGCCCAGAGGCCACCACCACCACGGGCCCAGAGGTCAGACACCACCACGGGCCCAGAGGCCAGACACCACCACGGGCCCAGAGGCCAGACACCACCACGGGCCCAGAGGCCAGACACCACCACGGGCCCAGAGGTCAGACACCACCACGGGCCCAGAGGCCAGACACCACCACGGGCCCAGAGGCCAGACACCACCACGGCCCAGAGGCCAGACACCACCACGGGCCCAGAGGCCAGACACCACCACGGGCCCAGAGGCCAGACACCACCACGGGCCCAGAGGCCAGACACCACCACGGGCCCAGAGGCCAGACACCACCACGGGCCCAGAGGCCAGACACCACCACGGGCCCAGAGGCCAGACACCACCACGGGCCCAGAGGCCAGACACCACCACGGGCCCAGAGGCCAGACACCACCACGGGCCCAGAGGCCAGACACCACCACGGGCCCAGAGGCCAGACACCACCACGGGCCCAGAGGCCAGACACCACCACGGGCCCAGAGGCCAGACACCACCACGGGCCCAGAGGCCAGACACCACCACGGGCCCAGAGGCCAGACACCACCACGGCCCAGAGGCCAGACACCACCACGGGCCCAGAGGCCAGACACCACCACGGGCCCAGAGGCCAGACACCACCACGGCAGTTGTAACAATGTTGTCTAATTCAAAGTACATTCTTTCCTTGCATCATTTAGATCGGAATTACATTTCACGATGGAATTAGAATATATGATAATTAATAAATTCAATTTATTTACACCGATAATTGATAATAATTGTAATTAATAAACATTAAATATATTAATATTATCAGTTGTGATGATAACAATTTGATATTTGTAAATGTGTATTAAACATGTAGAACATTATGTTGCCTCACCCGGTGTGTGGCGGGCTGTGACGTCACTGTACATGGGCTTACCTGTGTGGGAGAGAGAGAACTGTTAGTGGTGCAGTGAGGCACACACACACACACACACACACACACACACACACACACACCCAAACACACACACACACACACACACACACACCCAAACACACACACACACACACACACACACACCCAAACACACACACACCCTCCACGCCCCCACACACCCACCCTCCACGCCCCCACACACCCACCCTCCCACCTCCCACCCACCCACTCACCCCCCCCCCCCACACACACACACACACACACACACACACACACACATGTTGTGTATCAAGATACGAGTCTTATCTGACTGTCAAGTCCTCAAAAATGACCTGGACAAAATAAGTCCATAAAGCAACAATTGGTCAAATGACAAATGGACACAATGTGAATATAACACAAGTTATGGCATCTGGAACTGGACCAACCCGACCCCACACAACTTACACATTATGTGGAGAGGAATTTACACAACTGTAATAAAGAAGGAGACATGTTGGGGAGGTTTTTGGGTAGTGAGGTGTGGCCAGAGAACACACAGACAACACTGTGAGAGCAGCAGGTGTGTCGTATTGCAACCTCAGATTTGATTTTAATAGATGGTGAAACACTACAGAAAAAGTTCATGTCTTTTGTGAGACCAAACCTGTAATATGCAGCAGGTGTGTGGTGGCCACATCTCAAGAATATGCAGCAGGTGTGTGGTGGCCACATCTCAAGAATATGCAGCAGGTGTGTGGTGGCCACATCACAAGAATATGCAGCAGGTGTGTGGTGGCCACATTACAACAATATGCAGCAGGTGTGTGGTGGCCACATCACAAGAATATGCAGCAGGTGTGTGGTGGCCACATCACAAGAATATGCAGCAGGTGTGTGGTGGCCACATCACAACAATATGCAGCAGGTGTGTGGTGGCCACATCACAAGAATATGCAGCAGGTGTGTGGTGGCCACATCACAAGAATATGCAGCAGGTGTGTGGTGGCCACATCACAACAATATGCAGCAGGTGTGTGGTGGCCACATCACAAGAATATGCAGCAGGTGTGTGGTGGCCACATCACAACAATATGCAGCAGGTGTGTGGTGGCCACATCACAACAATATGCAGCAGGTGTGTGGTGGCCACATCACAACAATATGCAGCAGGTGTGTGGTGGCCACATCTCAACAATATGTAGCAGGTGTGTGGTGGCCACATCTCAACAATATGCAGCAGGTGTGTGGTGGCCACATCTCAACAATATGTAGCAGGTGTGTGGTGGCCACATCACAACAATATGCAGCAGGTGTGTGGTGGCCACATCTCAACAATATGTAGCAGGTGTGTGGTGGCCACATCTCAAGAATATGTAGCAGGTGTGTGGTGGCCACATCACAAGAATATGTAGCAGGTGTGTGGTGGCCACACACAAGAATATGCAGCATGTGTGTGGTGGCCACATCTCAACAATATGCAGCAGGTGTGTGGTGGCCACATCACAAGAATATGCAGCAGGTGTGTGGTGGCCACATCACAAGAATATGCAGCAGGTGTGTGGTGGCCACATCACAAGAATATGCAGCAGGTGTGTGGTGGCCACATCACAACAATATGCAGCAGGTGTGTGGTGGCCACATCAAAGAATATGCAGCAGGTGTGTGGTGGCCACATCACAACAATATGCAGCAGGTGTGTGGTGGCCACATCACAACAATATGCAGCAGGTGTATGGTGGCCACATCAAAGAATATGCAGCAGGTGTGTGGTGGCCACATCTCAACAATATGCAGCAGGTGTATGGTGGCCACATCTCAACAATATGCAGCAGGTGTGTGGTGGCCACATCTCAACAATATGTAGCAGGTGTGTGGTGGCCACATCACAACAATATGCAGCAGGTGTGTGTGGCCACATCACAACAATATGCAGCAGGTGTATGGTGGCCACATCTCAACAATATGCAGCAGGTGTATGGTGGCCACATCTCAACAATATGCAGCAGGTGTGTGGTGGCCACATCACAACAATATGCAGCAGGTGTGTGGTGGCCACATCACAACAATATGCAGCAGGTGTGTGGTGGCCACATCACAACAATATGCAGCAGGTGTGTGGTGGCCACATCACAAGAATATGCAGCAGGTGTGTGGTGGCCACATCACAAGAATATGTAGCAGGTGTGTGGTGGCCACATCTCAAGAATATGTAGCAGGTGTGTGGTGGCCACATCTCAAGAATATGCAGCAGGTGTGTGGTGGCCACATCACAAGAATATGCAGCAGGTGTGTGGTGGCCACATCAAAGAATATGCAGCAGGTGTGTGGTGGCCACATCACAACAATATGCAGCAGGTGTGTGGTGGCCACATCTCAAGAATATGCAGCAGGTGTGTGGTGGCCACATCACAACAATATGCAGCAGGTGTGTGGTGGCCACATCTCAAGAATATGCAGCAGGTTGTGTGGTGGCCACATCATCAAGAATATGCAGCAGGTGTGTGGTGGCCACATCACAAGAATATGCAGCAGGTGTGTGGTGGCCACATCACAAGAATATGCAGCAGGTGTGTGGTGGCCACATCACAAGAATATGCAGCAGGTGTGTGGTGGCCACATCACAAGAATATGCAGCAGGTGTGTGGTGGCCACATCAAAGAATATGCAGCAGGTGTGTGGTGGCCACATCACAAGAATATGCAGCAGGTGTGTGGTGGCCACATCTCAAGAATATGCAGCAGGTGTGTGGTGGCCACATCACAACAATATGCAGCAGGTGTGTGGTGGCCACATCACAACAATATGCAGCAGGTGTGTGGTGGCCACATCACAACAATATGCAGCAGGTGTGTGGTGGCCACATCACAACAATATGCAGCAGGTGTGTGGTGGCCACATCACAACAATATGCAGCAGGTGTGTGGTGGCCACATCACAACAATATGCAGCAGGTGTGTGGTGGCCACAACTTAAGAACTAGAAGATTAGCGGCGTTAAATAAACCAAATTCAGAAATAGACAAAAAAGAGGTGATATGATCACGACATACAAAATAGTAACAAGAATTGACCAAACTGACAAAGAGGAACTCCTGAAAACTACAACTTCAGGACCAAGAGGTCAAAGATTCAAACTAAGGCAACAAAGGTGCCGGAAAGAACATTAGAAAGTTCACTTTCACAGAGTGGTAGACGGTTGGAACAGTTAGGTGAGAAGGTGGTGGAGGCCAAGACCGTCAGTAGTTTCAGAGCGTTATATGACAAAGAGTGCTGGGAAGACGGGACAACCACGAGCGTAGCTCTCATCCTGTAACTACAACCTCGGGTAGTTACAGGGAAGTAACTACACCTCGGGTAGTTACAGGGGTGTAACTACACCTCGGGTAGTTACAGGGGAGTAACTACACCTCGGGTAGTTACACGGGAGTAACTACACCTCGGGTAGTTTACAGGGGAGTAACTACACCTCGGGTAGTTACAGGTGTGTAACTACACCTCGGGAAGTTACTGGGGTGTAACTTACACCTCGGGTAGTTTACAGGGGCGTAACTACACCTCGGGTAGTTACACGGGTGTAACTACACCTTGGGTAGTTACACGGTGTAACTACACCTTGGGTAGTTACAGGGGTGTAACTACACCTCGGGTAGTTACAGGGGCGTAACTACACCTCGGGAAGTTACAGGGGAGTAACTACACCATCTCGGTAGTTACAGGGGCGTAACTACACCTCGGGAAGTTACTGGGGTGTAACTACACCTCGGGTAGTTACAGGGGCGTAACTACACCTCGGGTAGTTTACAGGGGTTGTAACTACAACCTCGGGTAGTTACAGGGGCGTAACACTACACCTCGGGTAGTACATGGGAGTAAACTACACCTCGGGTAGTACATGGGAGTAACTACACCTCGGGTAGTACATGGGAGTAACTACACCTCGGGTAGTACATGGGAGTAACTACACCTCGGGTAGTACAAGGGAGTAAATACACCTCGGGTAGTACATGGGAGTAACTACACCTCGGGTAGTACATGGGAGTAACTACACCTCGGGTAGTACATGGGAGTAACTACACCTCGGGTAGTACAGGGAAGTAACTACACCTCGGGTAGTACATGGGAGTAACTACACCTCGGGTAGTACATGGGAGTAACTACACCTCGGGTAGTTACAGGGGAGTAACTACACCTCGGGTAGTTACAGGGGAGTAACTACACCTCGGGTAGTTACAGGGGAGTAACTACACCTCGGGTAGTTACAGGGGAGTAACTACACCTCGGGTAGTACATGGGAGTAACTACACCTCGGGTAGTACATGGGAGTAACTACACCTCGGGTAGTTACAGGGGAGTAACTACACCTCGGGTAGTTACAGGGGAGTAACTACACCTCGGGTAGTTACAGGGGAGTAACTACACCTCGGGTAGTTACAGGGGAGTAACTACACCTCGGGTAGTTACAGGGGAATAACTACACCTCGGGTAGTACTTGGGAGTAACTACACCTCGGGTAGTTACACGGGAGTAACTACACCTCGGGTAGTTACAGGGGAGTAACTAACACCTCGGGTAGTACATGGGAGTAACTACACCTCGGGTAGTTACAGGGGCGTAACTACACCTCGGGTAGTTACAGGGGAGTAACTACACCTCGGGTAGTACATGGGAGTAACTACACCTCGGGTAGTTACAGGGGCGTAACTACACCTCGGGTAGTTACAGGGGGAGTAACTACACCTCGGGTAGTACATGGGAGTAACTACACCTCGGGTAGTTACAGGGGCGTAACTACACCTCGGGTAGTTACAGGGGAGTAACTACACCTCGGGTAGTTACAGGGGAGTAACTACACCTCGGGTAGTTACAGGGGAGTAACTACACCTCGGGTAGTTACAGGGGAGTAACTACACCTCGGGTAGTTACAGGGGAGTAACTACACCTCGGGTAGTTACAGGGGAGTAACTACACCTCGGGTAGTACATGGGAGTAACTACACCTCGGGTAGTTACAGGGGCGTAACTACACCTCGGGTAGTTACAGGGGAGTAACTACACCTCGGGTAGTTACAGGGGAGTAACTACACCTCGGGTAGTTACAGGGGAGTAACTACACCTCGGGTAGTTACAGGGGAGTAACTACACCTCGGGTAGTACATGGGAGTAACTACACCTCGGGTAGTACATGGGAGTAACTACACCTCGGGTAGTTACAGGGGAGTAACTACACCTCGGGTAGTTACAGGGGAGTAACTACACCTCGGGTAGTTACAGGGGAGTAACTACACCTCGGGTAGTTACAGGGAAGTAACTACACCTCGGGTAGTTACAGGGGAATAACTACACCTCGGGTAGTACTTGGGAGTAACTACACCTCGGGTAGTTACAGGGGAGTAACTACACCTCGGGTAGTTACAGGGGAGTAACTACACCTCGGGTAGTACATGGGAGTAACTACACCTCGGGTAGTTACAGGGGAGTAACTACACCTCGGGTAGTTACAGGGGAGTAACTACACCTCGGGTAGTTACAGGGGAGTAACTACACCTCGGGTAGTACATGGGAGTAACTACACCTCGGGTAGTACATGGGAGTAACTACACCTCGGGTAGTTACAGGGGAGTAACTACACCTCGGGTAGTTACAGGGGAGTAACTACACCTCGGGTAGTTACAGGGGAGTAACTACACCTCGGGTAGTACATGGGAGTAACTACACCTCGGGTAGTACATGGGAGTAACTACACCTCGGGTAGTTACACGGGAGTAACTACACCTCGGGTAGTTACAGGGGAGTAACTACACCTCGGGTAGTTACAGGGGAGTAACTACACCTCGGGTAGTTACAGGGGAGTAACTACACCTCGGGTAGTTACAGGGGAGTAACTACACCTCGGGTAGTTACAGGGGAGTAACTACACCTCGGGTAGTTACAGGGGAGTAACTACACCTCGGGTAGTTTCAGGGGAGTAACTACACCTCGGGTAGTTACAGGGGAGTAACTACACCTCGGGTAGTTACAGGGGAGTAACTACACCTCGGGTAGTTACAGGGGCGTAACTACACCTCGGGTAGTTACAGGGGAGTAACTACACCTCGGGTAGTTACAGGGGCGTAACTACACCTCGGGTAGTTACAGGGGAGTAACTACACCTCGGGTAGTTACAGGGGAGTAACTACACCTCGGGTAGTTACAGGGGAGTAACTACACCTCGGGTAGTTACAGGGGAGTAACTACACCTCGGGTAGTTACAGGGGCGTAACTACACCTCGGGTAGTTACAGGGGCGTAACTACACCTCGGGTAGTTACAGGGGAGTAACTACACCTCGGGTAGTTACAGGGGCGTAACTACACCTCGGGTAGTTACAGGGGAGTAACTACACCTCGGGTAGTACATGGGAAACATAAATGCTCAACTCTGATGTGATCCCAATCACAGTAAAGATTACCAATCATCCTTCACGTGATTCATCACACAAATATTTACAATCAAAATTAACAGTCACTTAGATGATGCACAACCGCTTGAGCTGCTTGTTCCACAACCCCGACACTCAGCCAACACCTTCACTGCTCGTTATCACTAACTACCACACACAACCACAACCACCAAACTCTTTCCAGGCGATTAACAATGCATAAGCAACAGGGCTCCATCAAGGGACATATAATCACTTCTCACAACCAGAGAAATCTTAACAACACAGAAATCATCGATAGATACAGCGATAGCAGGCGGCTTGACGTCTGCGAGGCACTACACATCAAGAAGTCAACACCAGCAATCAACAGCCAATTAACGCATAACTATATTCTACCCACTTCAAGGCACCGTATGGGCCAATAGGCACTCTGCCGTTACTTTCATTCTTATGTACCCACCTCACCCAACACGAATATAAAAGTAAGATGTAGGTTAAATATATCGTACATAGTGTATCATAAGTGTTGTGTTAAGTGAAAACAAGTCTTTGATAATGTAAGAAGCCCTTACGAAACACTTCTAGGCATCAGACAAAAAATAAAAATGAATTTTGGAGAGTTGATATTTCAATTACCCTCAACAGTGAAGAAAAACATAAGAAATATTGAGAAAATTCTTGTTAGAATTATTAATCTTACTATTTCGGTCATATTCAACAACATATGTTTACAAGAAAAATTGATATGTATATATAAATATATATATATATATATATATATATATATATATATATATATATATATATATATATATATATATATATATATATATATTTATATACATATATATATTGATGCTTCACTACTTCAGGCGAACACATCCTAACTATCTACCAACCATCTGGCAACACTCCAAAATAACAGCCAATTGCCATTTCCTGGAGTATTTGTCGTCATCAGCCACCTATAATGAATATATATATATTCAAAACCTGATATATTTATAACTGATCAACAAACCAACGATTCAAGAGGCAGCAAATATATGCAATGTAGTTTAAACAAAAAAACTCGAGGCAGCAAAATGTGGCAACTATTTCTTGCTTAATTTCACGATTTCAAAACAAAAAAATATTCAATATTTCTTTTTTTGTTTAAAGAAGAATAAACTTTTATGGGTTTGTTTGGGCGAGAAAGACTGGGAGGCATCTCTGACAGTCAAACTTCAGCCACTTATTATGATGAATGACGCCCTGAAGGCCAGCAAGGTTATTCATTATTCATAAACTTGGCAACCGTGGCTGGACGATGTTTACATCCCAGGACGAACAAGGATAACTGGAATGTGTGTGTGGGTACCTGGTTGATACCTGGTTGATGGGGTTCTGGGAGTTCTACTCCCCAAGCCCGGCCGGAGGCCAGGCTTGACTTGTGAGAGTTTGGTCCACCAGGCTGTTGCTTGGAGCGGCCCGCAGGCCCGCATACCCACCACAGCCCGGCTGATCCGGAACTTCTCATAGAAAACAGTCCAGTTTCCTCTTGAAAATGTCCACGGTTGTTCCGGCAATATTTCTTATGCTTGCTGGGAGGACGTTGAACAACCGCGGACCTCTGATGTTTATACAGTGTTCTCTGATTGTGCCCATGGCACCTCTGCTCTTCACTGGTTCTATTCTGCATTTTCTTCCATATCGTTCACTCCAGTACGTTGTTATTTTACCGTGTAGATTTGGTACTTGGCCCTCCAGTATCTTCCAGGTGTATATTATTTGATCTCTCTCTCATCTTCTTTCTAGTGAGTACATTTGGAGGGCTTTGAGACGATCCCAATAATTTAGGTGTTTTATCTCGTCTATGCGTGCCGTATATGTTCTCTGTATTCCCTCTATTTCAGCAATCTCTCCTGCTCTGAAGGGGGAAGTGAGTACTGAGCAGTACTCAAGACGGGACAACACAAGTGACTTGAAGAGTACAACCATTGTGATGGGATCTCTGGACTTGAAGGTTCTCGTAATCCATCCTATCATTTTTCTGGCTGTCGCAATATTTGCTTGGTTATGCTCCCTAAACGTTAGGTCGTCAGACATTATTATTCCCAAATCCTTTACATGCTGTTTTCCTACTATGGGTACATTTGATTGTGTTTTGTACTCTGTATTATGTTTAAGGTCCTCATTTTTACCGTACCTGAGTACCTGGAATTTATCACTGTTAAACATCATGTTATTTTCTGATGCCCAGTCGAAAACTTTATTAATATCAGCTTGAAGGTTTTCAGTGTCTTCAGCCGAGATAATTTTCATACTGATTTTTGTGTCATCTGCAAAGGATGATACGAAGCTGTGACTTGTATTTTTGTCTATATCAGATATGAGAATAATGAAAAGCAGCGGTGCAAGGACTGTACCCTGAGGTACAGAGCTTTTAACTGCACTTGGACTAGATTTTATATGGTTGACCATTACTCGCTGAGTCCTGTTTGACAGAAAACTGAGTATCCAGCGTCCTACTTTACCGGTTATTCCCATTGACTTCATTTTGTGTGCTATCACTCCATGGTCACATTTATCGAAAGCCTTTGCGAAGTCCGTGTATATCACATCAGCATTCTGTTTCTCTTCTAATGCCTCAGTGACTTTGTCGTAGTGCTCAAGTAGCTGTGAGAGGCACGATCTTCCCGCTCGAAATCCATGTTGGCCTGGGTTGTGAAGGTCATTGGTCTCCATGAAATTGGTGACCTGACTCCTAATCACTCTCTCAAATACTTTTATGATGTGCGATGTTAGTGCAACTGGTCTATAATTCTTTGCCAATGCTTTGCTCCCTCCCTTGTGTAGAGGAGCTATGTCTGCTGCTTTAAGTGCATCTGGTATCTCCCCCGTGTCCAAGCTCTTCCTCCACACTATACTGAGTGCCTGTGCTACCGGCACTTTGCATTTCTTTATAAATATTGAATTCCATGAGTCTGGACCCGGGTCCGAGTGCATGGGCATGTTTTCAATTTCTCTTTCAAAATTTAGTGCGCTCGTGTTTATATCAGTTATATTTACAGGGGTTTGAATATCCCGCATAAAGAAATTGTCTGGATCTTCCACCTTCATGTTGTTTATTGGAGTGCTAAACATGTCCTCATACTGCTTTTTTAGGATTTCACTAATTTCTTTGTCATTCTCCGTGTATGAACCTTCACTTGTACGAATAGGTCCAATACTGGCAGTGGTTTTTGCTTTTGATTTCGCATATGTGAAGAAATATTTTGGATTTTTCTTTATTTCCTGAATTGCTTTCTGTTCTAACTGCCTTTCTTCAGTTTCATATGAGTGTTTCAATTTCCGCTCGATTTCTTCAAACTCCCTATTTAAATTATTCCTTCTTTGACGGGAAATTCGTGTCTGCACAAGCAGTTCCGTTATTTTTTTCCTGCGTTTATAGTGTCGTCTGCGTTCTCTTTCTACGTTAGATCTCTTTCTGGCTTTCCTCAAAGGAACATGTTTCAGACAGACTTGATACGCTTCTGAAGTCAGTTTTTCTATTCCTTCTGTAGGACTTGTATTACTTAGAACAGTTCCCCATGGAATGTTTGTAAGTTCCCTGTTTATTATCTCCCACTCTATCCTTTTATTATTAAAATTGAATTTACTGAATAGCCCCTCTCGCTTTATCAACGTTTTAGGTTTATTCTGAGTATTGATGGTCGTTTGCACTTCAATGAGCTTGTGATCTGAATATGTGGTATCTGATATCGTAATGTCTCTGATAATGTCTTCATTGTTCGTAAAGACCAGATCTAGAATATTTTTATTTCTCGTTGGCTCCGATATCTGCTGATTGAGTGAAAATTTGTCACAGAATCTAAGTAGTTCTCTAATCTGTGGTTGGTTAGGTCCCGATAGATTTCCTGGTATAATATTATTGTTTGTTATTCTCCATCTGAGACTGGGCAAGTTGAAGTCACCTAGGAAGATAATATCAGGTATCGGGTTCTCCAAATTTTCAAGGCTATTCTCTATTTTGTTTATCTGTTCTGTGAATTCTTCAGCCGTTGCATCTGGCGGTTTGTATATTAGTATAATCACTAAATTTATTTTCTCTATTTTTAATCCCAGTACCTCTACCACCTCATTTGTAACGTTTAGGTAACGCTGCCCAATACTGTCACTATGGCGGTGTGTCCACTCACAGGATGAGTGGTGCTGCCCAATACTGTCACTATGGCGGTGTGTCCACTCACAGGATGAGTGACGCTGCCCAATACTGTCACTATGGCGGTGTGTCCACTCACAGGATGAGTGACGCTGCCCAATACTGTCACTATGGTGGTGTGTCCACTCACAGGATGAGTGCCGCTGCCCAATACTGTCACTATGGCGGTGTGTTCACTCACAGGATGAGTGCCGCTGCCCAATACTGTCACTATGGTGGTGTGTCCACTCACAGGATGAGTGCCGCTGCCCAATACTGTCACTATGGCGGTGTGTCCACTCACAGGATGAGTGGTGCTGCCCAGTACTGTCACTATGGCGGTGTGTTCACTCACAGGATGAGTGCCGCTGCCCAATACTGTCACTATGGCGGTGTGTCCACTCACAGGATGAGTGACGCTGCCCAATACTGTCACTATGGCGGTGTGTCCACTCACAGGATGAGTGACGCTGCCCAATACTGTCACTATGGCGGTGTGTCCACTCACAGGATGAGTGACGCTGCCCAATACTGTCACTATGGCGGTGTGTCCACTCACAGGATGAGTGACGCTGCCCAATACTGTCACTATGGTGGTGTGTCCACTCACAGGATGAGTGCCGCTGCCCAATACTGTCACTATGGCGGTGTGTCCACTCACAGGATGAGTGGTGCTGCCCAGTACTGTCACTATGGCGGTGTGTTCACTCACAGGATGAGTGCCGCTGCCCAATACTGTCACTATGGCGGTGTGTCCACTCACAGGATGAGTGACGCTGCCCAATACTGTCACTATGGCGGTGTGTCCACTCACAGGATGAGTGACGCTGCCCAATACTGTCACTATGGCGGTGTGTCCACTCACAGGATGAGTGACGCTGCCCAATACTGTCTCTATGGCGGTGTGTCCACTCACAGGATGAGTGACGCTGCCCAATACTGTCACTATGGCAGTGTGTCCACTCACAGGATGAGTGACGCTGCCCAATACTGTCACTATGGCGGTGTGTCCACTCACAGGATGAGTGACGCTGCCCAATACTGTCACTATGGCGGTGTGTCCACTCACAGGATCAGTGACGCTGCCCAATACTGTCACTATGGCGGTGTGTCCACTCACAGGATGAGTGACGCTGCCCAATACTGTCACTATGGCGGTGTGTCCACTCACAGGATGAGTGACGCTGCCCAATACTGTCACTATGGCGGTGTGTCCACTCACAGGATGAGTGACGCTGCCCAATACTGTCACTATGGCGGTGTGTCCACTCACAGGATGAGTGACGCTGCCCAATACAGTCACTATGGCGGTGTGTCCACTCACAGGATGAGTGACGCTGCCCAATACTGTCACTATGGCGGTGTGTCCACTCACAGGATGAGTGACGCTGCCCAATACTGTCACTATGGCGGTGTGTCCACTCACAGGATGAGTGACGCTGCCCAATACTGTCACTATGGCGGTGTGTCCACTCACAGGATGAGTGACGCTGCCCAATACTGTCACTATGACGGTGTGTGGTCCACACGGTTGAGGAAATACCCAGGTGGGTATAGGAATGCCCGGAGTGTGGTGCTGCTCCAGTGCCTGCCGGTAGGGGGGGGGGCAGCCTGGGAGAACTGAAAGTACTCAACCGGAATGGTCAGGTTACCACGGGAGAGGATAGGAGACAGACTAACAGCTGGGGAAGGGGAGAGAGAGGGCTGAATGCCACAAACCAACAATGGTATTAGAGAAGACCTGTCACCAGTGCTGCCAACACCCCCCCCCAGGGCTGCCAACCCCCCCCCCCCCACCCCCAAGGTCACTCACGGGTATTACGCTCAAATTACTTTCAACAAAAAATAGAGAAGCAATTAGGTAATGACAGCCCTGCAGATGGTATTAGGACTTAAACCACTGGTTATGGGGACCAGGAGCTGGAGGCTCAAGGTTGCCACCTGCCTCCAGGCAATGAGCCTTCAGAGCAGGAGAGGTTGCTGAAATAGAGGGAATACAGAGACCATATACGGCACGCATAGACGAGATAAAGCACCTAAATTATTGGGATCGTCTCAAAGCTCTCCAAATGTACTCACTAGAAAGGAGACGAGAGAGATACCAAATAATATACACATGGAAAATACTGGAGGGTCAGGTCCCAAATCTACACAGTAAAATAACAACGTACTGAAGTGAACGATATTTTTCTGTTCGATATTTTTTCTGGGCGTACTAGTGGCTTTACAAGAATGTAATTACTATGCTATGTATCCTCACAATCCCAATGTACCTTCTTGTATATATATAAAAATATGGAAGAAAATGCAAAATAGAACCAGTGAAGAGCAGAGGTGTCATAGGCACAATCAGAGAACACTGTATAAACATCAGAGGTCCGCGGTTGTTCAACGTCCTCCCAGCAAGCATAAGAAATATTGCCGGAACAACCGTGGACATCTTCAAGAGGAAACTGGACTGTTTTCTATGAGAAGTTCTGGATCAGCCGGGCTGTGGTGGGTATGTGGGCCTGCGGGCCGCTCCAAGCAACAGCCTGGTGGACCAAACTCTCACAAGTCAAGCCTGGCCATGGGCCGGGCTTGGGGAGTAGAAGAACTCCCAGAACCCCATCAACCAGGTACCCACACACTACCACCATAACACTACCCCCACACACTACCACCCACACACTACCCCCACACACTACCACCCACACACTACCCCCACACACTACCACTCAAACACTATCCCCAAACACCACCACCCACACACACTACCCCCACACACCACCACCAACACACACTACCCACACACACCACCACCCACACACTACCCCCACACACTACCACCCACACACTACACCCACACACCACCACCCACACACAACCACCCCCCACACACCACCACCCACACACCACCACCCCCACACACTACCACCCACACACCACACCCACACACCACCACCCACACACTACCACCACCCACACACCACCACCACCCACACACACTACCCCCACACACTACCCTTACACACCACCACCCACACACTACCCCCACACACCACTACCCACACACCACCACCCACACACTACCCCCACACACTACCCCCACACACACTACCCCCACACACCACCACACCCACACACACTACCCCCACCACCCACACACACTACCTCCACACACCACCACCACCCACACACACTACCCCCACACACCACCACCACCCACACATACTACCCCCACACACACTACCCCCACACACCACCACCACCCACACACACTACCCCCACATACTACCCCCACACACCACTACCCACACATACCACCACCCACACACCACCACCCACACACTACCCCCACACACTACCCCCACACACACTAACCCCACACACCACCACCCCCACACACTACCCACACACACTACCCCCACACACTACCCTTACACACCACCACCCACACACTACCCCCACACACCACTACCCACACACCACCACACACACACTACCCCCACACACTACCCCACACACACTACCCCCACACACCACCACACCCACACACACTACCCCCACCACCCACACACACTACCCCCACACACCACCACCACCCACACACACTACCCCCACACACCACCACCACCCACACACACTACCCCCACACACACTACCCCCACACACCACCACCACCCACACACACTACCCCCACATACTACCCCCACACACCACTACCCACACATACCACCACCCACACACCACCACCCACACACTACCCCCACACACTACCCCCACACACTACCCCCACACACCACCCCCACACACTACCCCCACACACACTACCCCCACACACTACCCCCACACACACTAACCCCACACACACACTACCCCCACACACTACTCACACACACCACCACCACACACTACCCCCACACACTACCCCCCCACACACTACCCCCACACACCACCACCCCCACACACTACCCCCACACACTACCCCCACACACTACCCACACACACCACCACCCCCACACACTACCCCCACACACTACCCCCACACACTACCCACACACTACCCACACACACCACCACCCCCACACACTACCCCCACACACTACCCCCACACACTACCCCCACACACTACCCACACACACCACCACCCCCACACACTACCCCCACACACCACCACCCCCACACACTACCCCCACACATTACCCCACACACTACCCCCACACACCACCCCCACACACTACCCCCACACACTACCCCCACACACCACCACCCCCACACACTACCCACACACACTACCCCCACACACCACCACCCACACACACTACCCCCACACACCACCACACACACACTACCCACACACACTACCCCCACACACCACCACCCACACACACTACCCCCACACACTACCCCCACACACCACCATCCACACACACTACCCCCACACACCACCACCCACACACACTACCCCCACACACTACCCCCACACACCACCACCCACACACACTACCCCCACACACTACCCCCACACACCACCACCCCCACACACTACCCCCACACACTACCCCCACACACCACCACCCCCACACACTACCCACACACACTACTCCCACACACCACCACCCACACACACTACCCCCACACACCACCACACACACACTACCCACACACACTACTCCCACACACCACCACCCACACACACTACCCCCACACACCACCACCACCCACACACACTACCCCCACACACCACCACCACCCACACACACTACCCCCACACACACTACCCCCACACACCACCACCACCCACACACACTACCCCCACATACTACCCCCACACACCACTACCCACACATACCACCACCCACACACCACCACCCACACACTACCCCCACACACTACCCCCACACACTACCCCCACACACCACCCCCACACACTACCCCCACACACACTACCCCCACACACTACCCCCACACACACTAACCCCACACACACACTACCCCCACACACTACTCACACACACCGCCACCACACACTACCCCCACACACTACCCCCCCCACACACTACCCCCACACACCACCACCCCCACACACTACCCCCACACACTACCCCCCACACACTACCCCCACACACTACCCACACACTACCCACACACACCACCACCCCCACACACTACCCCCACACACTACCCCCACACACTACCCACACACTACCCACACACACCACCACCCCCACACACTACCCCCACACACCACCACCCACACACACTACCCCCACACATTACCCCACACACTACCCCCACACACCACCCCCACACACTACCCCCACACACTACCCCCACACACCACCACCCCCACACACTACCCACACACACTACCCCCACACACCACCACCCACACACACTACCCCCACACACCACCACACACACACTACCCACACACACTACCCCCACACACCACCACCCACACACACTACCCCCACACACTACCCCCATACACCACCATCCACACACACTACCCCCACACACCACCACCCACACACACTACCCCCACACACTACCCCCACACACCACCACCCACACACACTACCCCCACACACTACCCCCACACACCACCACCCCCACACACTACCCCCACACACTACCCCCACACACCACCACCCCCACACACTACCCACACACACTACTCCCACAGACCACCACCCACACACACTATCCCCACACACCACCACACACACACTACCCACACACACTACTCCCACACACCACCACCCACACACACTACCCCCACACACCACCACCACCCACACACACTACCCCCACACACCACCACCACCCACACACTACCCCCACACACACTACCCCCACACACCACCACCACCCACACACACTACCCCCACATACTACCCCCACACACCACTACCCACACATACCACCACCCACACACCACCACCCACACACTACCCCCACACACTACCCCCACACACTACCCCCACACACCACCCCCACACACTACCCCCACACACACTACCCCCACACACTACCCCCCCACACACTAACCCCACACACACACTACCCCCACACACTACTCACACACACCACCACCACACACTACCCCCACACACTACCCCCCCCACACACTACCCCCACACACCACCACCCCCACACACTACCCCCACACACTACCCCCACACACTACCCACACACTACCCACACACACCACCCCCCCCACACACTACCCCCACACACTACCCCCACACACTACCCACACACTACCCACACACACCACCACCCCCACACACTACCCCCACACACCACCACCCCCACACACTACCCCCACACATTACCCCACACACTACCCCCACACACCACCCCCACACACTACCCCCACACACTACCCCCACACACCACCACCCCTACACACTACCCACACACACTACCCCCACACACCACCACCCACACACACTACCCCCACACACCACCACACACACACTACCCACACACACTACCCCCACACACCACCACCCACACACACTACCCCCACACACTACCCCCACACACCACCATCCACACACACTACCCCCACACACCACCACCCACACACACTACCCCCACACACTACCCCCACACACCACCACCCACACACACTACCCCCACACACTACCCCCACACACCACCACCCCCACACACCACCACCCCCACACACTACCCCCACACACTACCCCCACACACCACCACCCCCACACACTACCCACACACACTACTCCCACACACCACCACCCACACACACTACCCCCACACACCACCACACACACACTACCCACACACACTACCCCCACACACCACCACACACACACTACCCACACACACTACCCCCACACACCACCACCCACACACACACTACCCCCACACACTACCCCCACACACCACCATCCACACACACTTTCCCCACACACCACCACCCACACACACTACCCCCACACACTACCCCCACACATCACCACCCACACACACTACCCCCACACACCACCACCCCCACACACCACCACCCCCACACACTACCCCCCACACACCACCACCCACACACACTACCCCCACACACTACCCCCACACACCACCACCCCCACACACTACCCCCACACACCACCCCCACACACCACCCCCACACACCACCCCCACACACCACCACCCACACACCACCCCCACACACCAACCCTCACACACCACCCCCACACACCACCCCCTCACACCACCACCCACACACCACCCCCACACACCACCCCCACACACTACCACCCACACACACCACCCCCACACACTACCACCCACACACTACCCCCACACACACCACCCCCACACACCACCCCCACACACTACCCCCACACACTACCCCCACACACCACCCCCACACACCACCACCCACACACCACCCCCACACACCACCACCCACACACCACCACCCACACACCACCCCCACACACCACCACCCACACACCACCACCCACACACCACCACCCACACACTACCACCCACACACTACCCCCACACACCACCCCCACACACTACCCCCACACACTACCCCCACACACCACCACCCACACACCACCACCCACACACCACCACCCACACACCACCCCCACACACCACCCCCACACACCACCACCCACACACCACCCCCACACACCACCCCCACACACCACCACCCCCACACACCACCCCCACACACCACCCCCACACACCACCACCCCCACACACCACCCCCACACACCACCACCCCCACACACCACCCCCACACACCACCCCCACACACCACCACCCCCACACACCACCCCCACACACCACCCCCACACACCACCACCCCCACACACCACCCCTACACACCACCCCCACACACCACCACCACCACACACCACCCCCACACACCACCACCCACACACCACCACCCACACACCACCCCCACACACCACCCCCACACACCACCACCCCCACACACCACCACCACACACCACCCCCACACACCACCACCCCCACACACCACCCTCACACACCACCACCCCCATACACCACCACCACACACTACCCCCACACACCACCCCCACACACCACCCCCACACTCCACCACCCACACACCACCACCACACACCACCACCCACACACCACACCCACACACTACCACCCACACACTACCCCCACACACCACCCCCACACACCACCACCCACACACCACCCCCACACACTACCCCCACACACCACCACCCCCACACACCACCCCCACACACCACCCCCACACACCACCCCCACACACCACCCCCACACACTACCCCCACACACCACCCCCACACACCACCCCCACTCACCACCCCCACACACCACCCCCACACACCACCCCCACACACCACCCCCACACACCACCCCCACACACCACCCCCACACCACCCCCACACACCACCCCCACACACCACCCCCACACACCACCCCCACACACCACCACCCACACACATCATGAGAGGGTGAGAGGTGTGACCCGAGGAAGGTCAGACCCTTAACCTTAACAGCTTAACCAGCCTCGTGACCCAGAAAGTCACTAACCACCTGTGGTAATTGGTCAGTAATACTGCAATAGTGACGTCATCATCAAGTCATTAGAGTGTGTGAGGAAAGGTCACGATGTGACGTCACAGTAAACACCCCCACACACCCACAGTAAACACACCCACAGTAAACACACCCACGGTAAACACACCCACAGTAAACACACCCACAGTAAACACACCCACGGTAAACACACCCACGGTAAACACACCCACGGTAAACACACCCACGGTAAACACACCCACGGTAAACACACCCACAGTAAACACCCCCACAGTAAACACCCCCACAGTAAACACCCCCACAGTAAACACCCCCACAGTAAACACCCCCACAGTAAACACCCCCACTGTAAACACCCCCACAGTAAACACACCCACAGTAAACACCCCCACAGTAAACACCCCCCCCCCACACACACAGAGGAGTACACTGCGGGCTCCAGAAGGTATCAACAAGAGAGAGAGCCTCACCTGGGGGGGGGGGAGAAGATCAACTGGTTCCGTCCACCACACCTGAGGAGAGAACACCATTGTTAACCAACTGTCTTTAATTATCATCACCACAACAATTATATATAAATACTATAACAATTATTAGTACTATAAAATAATATAAACTTTACCAATAAAGAGTATTTATAGTAGACTATAAAACTAATAGTACAAAAAGTAACTTACTAGCTGTTCATCGCTACACTTTGGTGCTGTGGAGCAAATAGTTACTATGAGTACTCTAACTTTAGGAAGATGGGTTGACGTTATACAACCTTCGTCAGACCCAGTCTTGAACATGCAGTCTTCTCAACTAATAGGTCATGTTTCGTACGTTGTAGTAACCAACGTTACAAAAACATTCTACTATGATAAGCAACTCACAACTGTTAACGGTTACTATGGATCGGACTCCATGTTCACTAGATGTAAGCAAAGTGGCCATGATGACTAAGGAAAGATGTACAGGCTTCGTAAGTGGGCCTTCTGTCACTGGATGAAACGAAGAATAAGAGGGACATGATAACGACATTCAAGATAGAAGGAGTAATAACCAAGCAATTAAATCTAAATTATTACACATATTCAACACAACAGACTACCAACCTTGACCAAACACAGAGTTGAAACACGCCTTCAAGAACAACAGACAGGTGGACAGAAGCACCAGTTCCCACCTGTCATCACCCACTACCAGCAACAGGTGGACAGAAGCACCAGTTCCCACCTGTCATCACCCACTACCAGCAACAGGTGGACAGAAGCACCAGTTCCCACCTGTCATCAACCACTACCAGCAACAGGTGGACAGAAGCACCAGTTCCCACCTGTCATCAACCACTACCAGCAACAGGTGGACAGAAGCACCAGTTCCCACCTGTCATCAACCACTACCAGCAACAGGTGGACAGAAGCACCAGTTCCCACCTGTCATCAACCACTACCAGCAACAGGTGAACAGAAGCACCAGTTCCCACCTGTCATCACCCACTACCAGCAACAGGTGAACAGAAGCACCAGTTCCCACCTGTCATCAACCACTACCAGCAACAGGTGGACAGAAGCACCAGTTCCCACCTGTCATCACCCACTACCAGCAACAGGTGGACAGAAGCACCAGTTCCCACCTGTCATCACCCACTACCAGCAACAGGTGGACAGAAGCACCAGTTCCCACCTGTCATCAACCACTACCAGCAACAGGTGAACAGAAGCACCAGTTCCCACCTGTCATCACCCACTACCAGCAACAGGTGAACAGAAGCACCAGTTCCCACCTGTCATCAACCACTACCAGCAACAGGTGGACAGAAGCACCAGTTCCCACCTGTCATCAACCACTACCAGCAACAGGTGGACAGAAGCACCAGTTCCCACCTGTCATCAACCACTACCAGCAACAGGTGGACAGAAGCACCAGTTCCCACCTGTCATCAACCACTACCAGCAACAGGTGGACAGAAGCACCAGTTCCCACCTGTCATCAACCACTACCAGCAACAGGTGGACAGAAGCACCAGTTCCCACCTGTCATCAACCACTACCAGCAACAGGTGGACAGAAGCACCAGTTCCCACCTGTCATCAACCACTACCAGCAACAGGTGAACAGAAGCACCAGTTCCCACCTGTCATCACCCACTACCAGCAACAGGTGAACAGAAGCACCAGTTCCCACCTGTCATCAACCACTACCAGCAACAGGTGGACAGAAGCACCAGTTCCCACCTGTCATCACCCACTACCAGCAACAGGTGGACAGAAGCACCAGTTCCCACCTGTCATCACCCACTACCAGCAACAGGTGGACAGAAGCACCAGTTCCCACCTGTCATCAACCACTACCAGCAACAGGTGAACAGAAGCACCAGTTCCCACCTGTCATCACCCACTACCAGCAACAGGTGAACAGAAGCACCAGTTCCCACCTGTCATCAACCACTACCAGCAACAGGTGGACAGAAGCACCAGTTCCCACCTGTCATCAACCACTACCAGCAACAGGTGGACAGAAGCACCAGTTCCCACCTGTCATCAACCACTACCAGCAACAGGTGGACAGAAGCACCAGTTCCCACCTGTCATCAACCACTACCAGCAACAGGTGAACAGAAGCACCAGTTCCCACCTGTCATCAACCACTACCAGCAAAAGGTGAACAGAAGCACCAGTTCCCACCTGTCATCACCCACTACCAGCAACAGGTGGACAGAAGCACCAGTTCCCACCTGTCATCAACCACTACCAGCAACAGGTGAACAGAAGCACCAGTTCCCACCTGTCATCACCCACTACCAGCAACAGGTGGACAGAAGCACCAGTTCCCACCTGTCATTAGGGAGAGAGTGCTCCAGCAGGAGGGAGGCCAGCTCAGCCAAGTCTCTTGCTAACCTGCGCGGGGATCGACCCCACACTTAACCTAACCTGCGCGGGGTCGACCCCACACCTGACCTTTATCAAGGCCAATTGTAACCAATCACAGTGTTGGCAGGTGTGTAGGTAGAGCGGGTGTATGTTCTACTGTGATGTGTTTACCTGCAACACATCCTCCAATTTGATAGTACGTTTTAATACTAAGTGTAATAAGTACATTTCTTGACTGTCATACTTTATATATACTTGCACTTATGCCAGCCAGAGGCCTAGGGCCCGCGAAGGAATATCCCTGTAAGAAACAATGCACTCACGGGGCTGTTACATTTACCTCCACATTTATTCTCCTCCTTTACCGTTCAGTCAAAATTTTAGGATGAAATTTTAAGGTTCATTTGTCTTAACACAAGTTTTAAATATCAAGAATTTATTTTTCAGTTTAATTAAACAAAGGAGATTTTATACAAAATTTGAAAATATCCTGAGTTGCTTTACAATTTATTGATATATTCTAGTTTTGTTTTATTAGTTTTATAAAACTGTAATGTCAATATAGCTATAGGTTAAGTATTAATTGTAATTAAGAAGCAATAAAATGCTTATCTTCAAAAACTAAGACGATCAGGTGAGGTCGTGGTTTTCTATTCAGCTTTTCACGTAAACTCAAATATTCACAATATATTTGACAACGATTTAATAATAAGTGTAAATAAGTACAAATTCTGACTGTCATACATAGTACACAATTGCACTTATGCCCCACAGTGGGACACATTATGCCCCACTATTCGTAACTGATGACGTTCGAACACTTCTCCATCTTCGATCACTTGGTTGATGACTTAGGTTCGAATCCCACCTCTCGAAAGGCGTCAGCCACTGACACCAAACGCAATAATTGACTGCCTCAACACCAAACATAATTTAGGCCTAACAAACAAAATATCTAATATATGGTATGGGATTATTAATGGGATATGGGATATATAATGGGATCAATTATAATTGATATGATCCCTAATTATATGGGATCATTGTATACACAATCTTCAAACACATGACCTTAAAATTTAAATATTTTATTCATTTATAAAACATTTATTTTATCGATTTATACAACTGATTTATTTTATTGATTTATAAAATAGATTCATTTTATTGATTTATTTAAATTATTGAATTTATTGACTTATTTAAATTAGTGATTTTACTAATTTTTATAATTAATTCATTTTATTGATTTTTAAAATCAATTTATTTTATTGATTTATAAAATTGATTTAATGTTATTTTTATATAGTACTGTTTTGTAACTATGTACACCATTGTACATGTAACTATGTGCACCATTGTACATGTAACTCTGTGCACCATTGTACATGTTACTATGTGCACCATTGTACATGTAAATATGTGCACCATTGTACATGTTACTATGTGCACCATTGTACATGTAAATATGTGCACCATTGTACATGTTACTATGTGCACCATTGTACATGAAACTATGTGCACCATTGTACATGTTACTATGTACACCATTGTACATGTAAATATGTGCACCATTGTACATGTTACTATGTGCACCATTGTACATGAAACTATGTGCACCATTGTACATGTTACTATGTACACCATTGTACATGTAAATATGTGCACCATTGTACATGTTACTATGTGCACCATTGTACATGAAACTATGTGCACCATTGTACATGTAACTATGTGCACCATTGTACATGTAACTATGTGCACCATTGTACATGTTACTATGTGCACCATTGTACATGTAACTATGTGCACCATTGTACATGAAACTATGTGCACCATTGTACATGAAACTATGTGCACCATTGTACATGTAACTATGTGCACCATTGTACATGAAACTATGTGCACCATTGTACATGAAACTATGTGCACCATTGTACATGTAACTATGTGCACCATTGTACATGAAACTATGTGCACCATTGTACATGAAACTATGTGCACCATTGTACATGAAACTATGTGCACCATTGTACATGTAACTATGTGCACCATTGTACATGTAACTATGTGCACCATTGTACATGTAACTATGTGCACCATTGTACATGTAACTATGTGCACCATTGTACATGTAACTATGTGCACCATTGTACATGTAACTATGTGCACCATTGTACATGTAACTATGTGCACCATTGTACATGTAACTATGTGCACCATTGTACATGTAACTATGTGCACCATTGTACATGTAACTATGTGCACCATTGTACATGTAACTATGTGCACCATTGTACATGTAACTATGTGCACCATTGTACATGTAACTATGTGCACCATTGTACATGTAACTATGTGCACCATTGTACATGTTTTGACGTAAAAGTCAATTACAGAGTATAATTTGGTACAATTACAGAGTATAATTTGGAACAATTACAGAGTATAATTTGGTACAATTCACTTTAATAAGTCCGAAAAAATTGAGTAAAAACTAACTTATTACTAAGTTAAATAAGATTCGTAAGCCTAGTATAATACACATATTTACTACATTAGGCCTCAGAGAGCGGGAATTAGGCCTAGGACGGTTAAAATAGGAAAGGTTAAGTTGTCTAGACCACATAAATAGACAACCTTTCCGGGTTGTCCAAATTCAATGGTAACGACTTCTGCTTTCTAAGTGTCAGTTATGTTATAAATGTGGTATGGTCTACACCGCTGCTATATGTACTGACTTAAAGGGAGGATCAGTTTTATATATCAGGTGTCTTGATCCCCCTCTGTCACACACCACTGTCACACACCACCACCACTGTCACACACCACTGTCACACACCACCACCACTGTCACACACCACTGTCACACACCACCACCACTGTCACACACCACTGTCACACACCACCACCACTGTCACACACCACCACCACTGTCACACACCACCACCACTGTCACACACCACCACCACTGTCACACACCACCCCCACTGTCACACACCACCACCACTGTCACACACCACCCCCACTGTCACACACCACCCCCACTGTCACACACCACCCCCACTGTCACACACCACCCCCACTGTCACACACCACTGTCACACACCACCCCCACTGTCACACACCACCACCACTGTCGCACACCACCCCCACTGTCACACACCACTGTCACACACCACCCCCACTGTCACACACCACCCTCACTGTCACACACCACCCTCACTGTCACACACCACCCCCACTGTCACACACCACCACCACTGTCACAGACCACCACCACTGTCACACACCACCACCACTGTCACACACCACCCCCACTGTCACACACCACCACCACTGTCACACACCACCACCACTGTCACACACCACCCCCACTGTCACACACCACCACCACTGTCACACACCACCACCACTGTCACACACCACCACCACTGTCACACACCACCCCCACTGTCACACACCACCACCACTGTCACACACCACCACCACTGTCACACACCACCACCACTGTCACACACCACCACCACTGTCACACACCACCACAACTGTCACACACCACCACCACTGTCACACACCACCCCCACTGTCACACACCACCACCACTGTCACACACCACCCCCACTGTCACACACCACCACCACTGTCACACACCACCACCACTGTCACACACCACCACCACTGTCACACACTACCCTAACTGTCACACACCACCCCCACTGTCACACACCACCACCACTGTCACACACCACCACCACTGTCACACACCACCACCACTGTCACACACCACCCCCACTGTCACACACCACCACCACTGTCACACACCACCACCACTGTCACACCACCACCACTGTCACACACTACCCTAACTGTCACACACCACCCCCACTGTCACACACCACCACCACTGTCACACACCACCACCACTGTCACACACCACCACCACTGTCACACACTACCCTAACTGTCACACACCACCCCCACTGTCACACACCACCCCCACTGTCACACACTACCCTAACTGTCACACACCACCCCCACTGTCACACACCACCCCCACTGTCACACACCACCACCACTGTCACACACCACCCCCACTGTCACACACCACCCCCACTGTCACACACTACCCTAACTGTCACACACCACCACCACTGTCACACACCACCCTCACTGTCACACACCACCACCACTGTCACACACCACCCCCACTGTCACACACCACCACCACTGTCACACCACCCCCCCGTCACACCCCCCCCCCCCCCACCTCACTAACTGCCAAGGTCGACCAGTTGAACAAAAGCAACAAGAACAAAGGACAAAAAAGGCGCCCGATAAATACCATGAGAATTGGACATTAAATTCCCGCTAAAAATTCCACCAGAACACAAGTGGCTACAAAGGTGTTGCTGCTCACCTCTTGGCGACCCACAGACTGGGGTCCTGGGTTCGACTCCCAGGCGGACAGATATGGCAACGGGACGTTTAATTTCACCTAATGTCTCTGTTAGTTAGGCTTATCCTAAGCCCCCCCCCCCCATGCCTTTTCTAGACTTAAGCCTGACCTTCAGAATGAAGATCACAACAGTCGCCCAGCTCCCAGGTGCCTGTTTACTGCTAGGTGAGCAGGAGCATCAGGTGTCCCTTCCCCGGACGAGGAGCTGGGATGTGAAGAAAAGGAACTGGGATATTATGAGTGAGTGAAGCAACAGTGCCCAATCACTCTGGCCATCGGGTGATCGAACGCGGACCTGCAAGAGGCAACGCCGTCACTTTACCAACCTCCACCGACGGCCACAAGAACCCAATCTGAACACTCACACGAAAAAAAAGATCAATTATAGACGAATGAACTTGAAAAAGATTGCATATAATGGGCTATAACTATCTCATTTGCAGCTTTCATCGTGAGCCAAGCATAATGAAGGAACAAGGTTGCTTTCATTGTATGTCAAGTATAATGAACGAGGCTGATTTCATTTCATTGTCACTTGTTGCTGCGGCTGTTGCTCTCAGCCATTGTCTCCCTGTCATGGTGGACTTGTGTCTCATTTGGTACCACTTTCTCTCCTTGACGTATACAAACACCTCAAGTTAAGGCCAAGATAGAGATGCGTTAGAGCCAAGATAGAGCCATGCCAGACCCAACACATTCCCATACTCATAAACCAAGTCCGAATATGCAACAAAAATGATCAAGAAACTAAAACACGTCACTGAATCAAACGACCAACATAACGACAAAGACAAACCAAAGCACAAGGAAAGTTCCTGTCAAACAACAACTCTCTGTTCAATATTGAAGCTTACAAACCCCAGCTTAAGGAAAACGTAATAACAGAGATACAATCAATAAAACAAATAAAAATACAATAATACGCGGCTTATTCAATTTAAGAGTGATGATAAATTATAATAATTTACCATACAAACGTGGAGCCAAATTAAAGGCGGGCGAGCAAAGGTCCGCAGTAAATAAGAATATTAATAGTATAGCTTAACAAGTTCCAGCCTTTCTCCTGTGCCAGGTAAGTACCCTACGGGTTTCCTATATTCCCTGCTACCTTGACCTTTTTGTTGCGACTAGCTGGATGTAAAACGACAACAGTGTATCACTCTCGATATTCACAAACAACACACCAGAGAGAAACGTGATGGGTACAGCCTGATAACATTGTTAGGACTTCATTCCTGCCGCTTGTCATGGCCTCGTTACGTCAGAGGGTCAACAAGGACAGTATATATATATATATAAAAGTGTCAGACCACGAAGGAAGAATTGAAAAAGGAATCTCCTCAAGTACTTTCGTATCTAATAATACATATTCAGAAGAGTCCTTCTGAAGGCAAATTATTAAATACGACATTACTTGAGGAAATTCCCGTTTCAATTCATCTTTCGTGGTCTGACACTCACATTTTTCATCATGTTTTAATTTTCGTGATTTACACACACACACACACATATATATATATATATATATATATATATATAGATCTTGCTGACCAGCACACAGGAAGCCATTAGGTCTGGATATATATATATATATATATATATATATAAACAGACAAATTGGAAAGAGAGATGAACGTTTCGGCCGATCTGGGCCTTTTTCAACACCTGACAAAGGCCCAGATCGGCCGAAACGTTCATTTCTCTGTGGATTTTCCGCAGATCGTCAATTGCATATATACATATGCAATTGACGATCAATATATATATATATATATATATATATATATATATATATATATATATATATGGCTTCCTGTGTGGTGGTCAGTAAGCACTTGAATAGTCCTAATAAGCCAATCAGCTGTATCTGTGTATGCACAAGGAAGTATAAAGTAATGTAGTCCAGTATCCATGATGGATATTCAGAGGGTCAATAGACATCCTGTCTATTGACCCTCTGAAGGATATATAATTATATATACACACACACACATATATATATATATATATGTGTGTGTGTGTTGAATATGACCGAAAGGGTAGGATTAATGATTCTAACATAAATCTTCTCAATATTTCTTACGTTTATCTTCACTGTCGAGGGTAATTGGAATATTTACTTTCCAAAGTTCATTTTATTTATGGCCAGACGCCTAAAAGTGTTTCGCAAGACTTATTACATTTTCAAAGGAAAATTTTATATACTTCATTTTCAGGCTTATATTCGTTTTTGGGTGAGGTAACAGAACACAGATCAATGGGAAAAGATAATTTTACAGTCAGAACACGAATCATGGGGTACGTTGGGTATTTTCTCTTCTGTGTTGGTCAGGGGTCTTAAAGTGGGTAGAATGTAATTATCTGTTAATTGGATGGTGTTGACTTTTCTGGTTGTGTGAGGAGATTATATGTTCCTTGAAGGAGCCTGTTGTTTGTGCAGTGTTAATTGCCTAGAAAGAGACGTCATTAATCCTCAAGTGTATATACAAGAGACGCTGAGTACACCTTTCAGTGTATATACACCAAGAACCTGGATATACCTCAGTGTATATACACTGAAAGCCGGGGTACACCGAGAAGCTAGGTACACCTCTCAGTGTATATATATACACATCCTTGATCTGGTTCACGATCATTTGAGTAATCTTTGCGGATAAAAATTCATCGTATGTATATACCTCAGAAAGCCAGCGGATCGAAACCTTCCTGAGACCTGGGCCAGGATTTAGCACGTATTCACTTGCGAAACGTATACATCTTTTGCGATCATGTTTACGAGGTTGGAAGCTTCACAACCAAGGTAAATGTTGCTGTTATCAACAATTTCCTTGTGGGTGGGAGCTGGTAAAGTGTTTAATGTCAACAAAGCCGTCATGATTGAGGGAAAGATGTTGAGGCTTTGTAAGTGGTCACGTATACATGCGTGATGCTTCCTGACACAAGTGATACAGAGGAGGAGGAAGGCGCGCTAGGGTGGTTGTTAGTGGCGGGCTGTTATGCTCTCTCTTCTTAAGAGTCGTGATCTGTACGTGTCCTGTGGTCTTCCCTTCCTCCCTTTCTCTTCCTTCTCCCTCTCTCTTCCCATCTCTTCCCCCTTCCTCTCTCTCTTCCCCCTCCCTCCATCTCTCTTCCCTCCTTTCTCCCTCTCTCTTCTACCTCCCTCTCTCTTCCCCCTCCCCAGCCTGAGGCACTTCCCTCACACAAGCAACTTTGCAGGCTTGAGCAAGGAGCCATTGTAGAAAGTGGTGTGATCTACCAACACAGTGGGGAGTGTAGCAACACCCCACAGTGGGGAGTGTAGCCACACCCCACAGTGGGGAGTGTAGCCACACCCCACAGTGGGGAGTGTAGCCACACCCCACAGTGGGGAGTGTAGCTACACCCCACAGTGGGGAGTGTAGCCACACCCCACAGTGGGGAGTGTAGCAACACCCCACAGTGGGGAGTGTAGCCACACCCCACAGTGGGGAGTGTAGCCACACCCCACAGTGGGGAGTGTAGCCACACCCCACAGTGGGGAGTGTAGCCACACCCCACAGTGGGGAGTGTAGCTACACCCCACAGTGGGGAGTGTAGCCACACCCCACAGTGGGGAGTGTAGCCACACCCCACAGTGGGGAGTGTAGCCACACCCCACAGTGGGGAGTGTAGCCACACCCCACAGTGGGGAGTGTAGCCACACCCCCACAGTGGGGAGTGTAGCCACACCCCCACAGTGGGGAGTGTAGCCACACCCCACAGTGGGGAGTGTAGCCACACCCCACAGTGGGGAGTGTAGCCACACCCCACAGTGGGGAGTGTAGCCACACCCCACAGTGGGGAGTGTAGCCACACCCCACAGTGGGGTGTGTAGCCACACCCCACAGTGGGGAGTGTAGCCACACCCCACAGTGGGGAGTGTAGCCACACCCCACAGTGGGGAGTGTAGCCACACCCCACAGTGGGGAGTGTAGCCACACCCCACAGTGGGGAGTGTAGCCTCACCCCACAGTGGGGAGTGTAGCCACACCCCACAGTGGGGAGTGTAGCCACACCCCACAGTGGGGAGTGTAGCCACACCCCACAGTGGGGAGTGTAGCCACACCCCACAGTGGGGAGTGTAGCCACACCCCACAGTGGGGAGTGTAGCCACACCCCACAGTGGGGAGTGTAGCCACACCCCACAGTGGGGAGTGTAGCCACACCCGACAGTGGGGAGTGTAGCCACACCCCACAGTGGGGAGTGTAGCCACACCCCACAGTGGGGAGTGTAGCCACACCCCACAGTGGGGAGTGTAGCCACACCCCACAGTGGGGAGTGTAGCCACACCCCACAGTGGGGAGTGTAGCCACACCCCACAGTGGGGTGTGTAGCCACACCCCACAGTGGGGAGTGTAGCCACACCCCACAGTGGGGAGTGTAGCCACACCCCACAGTGGGGAGTGTAGCCACACCCCACAGTGGGGAGTGTAGCCACACCCCACAGTGGGGAGTGTAGCCACACCCCCACAGTGGGGAGTGTAGCCACACCCCACAGTGGGGAGTGTAGCCACACCCCACAGTGGGGAGTGTAGCCACACCCCACAGTGGGGAGTGTAGCCACACCCCACAGTGGGGAGTGTAGCCACACCCCACAGTGGGGAGTGTAGCCACACCCCACAGTGGGGAGTGTAGCCACACCCCACAGTGGGGAGTGTAGCCACACCCCCACAGTGGGGAGTGTAGCCACACCCCACAGTGGGGAATGTAGCCACACCCAACAGTGGGGAGTGTAGCCACACCCCACAGTGGGGAGTGTAGCCACACCCCCACAGTGGGGAGTGTAGCCACACCCCACAGTGGGGAGTGTAGCCACACCCCACAGTGGGGAGTGTAGCCACACCCCACAGTGGGGAGTGTAGCTTCACCCCACAGTGGGGAGTGTAGCCACACCCCACAGTGGGGAATGTAGCCACACCCCACAGTGGGGAGTGTAGCCACACCCCACAGTGGGGAATGTAGCCACACCCCACAGTGGGGAGTGTAGCCACACCCCACAGTGGGGAATGTAGCCACACCCCACAGTGGGGAGTGTAGCCACACCCCACAGTGGGGAGTGTAGCCACACCCCTACAGTGGGGAGTGTAGCCACACCCCACAGTGGGGAGTGTAGCCACACCCCACAGTGGGGAGTGTAGCCACACCCCACAGTGGGGAGTGTAGCCACACCCCCACAGTGGGGAGTGTAGCCACACCCCACAGTGGGGAGTGTAGCCACACCCCACAGTGGGGAGTGTAGCCACACCCCACAGTGGGGAGTGTAGCCACACCCCACAGTGGAGAGTGTAGCTTCACCCCACAGTGGGGAGTGTAGCCACACCCCACAGTGGGGAATGTAGCCACACCCCACAGTGGGGAGTGTAGCCACACCCCACAGTGGGGAATGTAGCCACACCCCACAGTGGGGAGTGTAGCCACACCCCACAGTGGGGAATGTAGCCACACCCCACAGTGGGGAGTGTAGCCACACCCCACAGTGGGGAGTGTAGCCACACCCCCACAGTGGGGAGTGTAGCCACACCCCCACAGTGGGGAGTGTAGCCACACCCCACAGTGGGGAGTGTAGCCACACCCCCACAGTGGGGAGTGTAGCCACACCCCACAGTGGGGAGTGTAGCCACACCCCACAGTGGGGAGTGTAGCCACACCCCACAGTGGGGAGTGTAGCTTCACCCCACAGTGGGGAGTGTAGCCACACCCCACAGTGGGGAATGTAGCCACACCCCACAGTGGGGAGTGTAGCCACACCCCACAGTGGGGAGTGTAGATACACCCCAAAGTGGGGAGTGTAGCCACACCCCCACAGTGGAGAGTGTAGCCACACCCCACAGTGGGGAATGTAGCCACACCCCACAGTGGGGAGTGTAGCCACACCCCACAGTGGGGAGTGTAGCCACACCCCACAGTGGGGAGTGTAGCCACACCCCCACAGTGGGGAGTGTAGCCACACCCCACAGTAGGGAATGTAGCCACACCCCACAGTGGGGAGTGTAGCCACACCCCACAGTGGGGAGTGTAGCCACACCCCACAGTGGGGAGTGTAGCCACACCCCCACAGTGGGGAGTGTAGCCACACCCCACAGTGGGGAGTGTAGCCACACCCCACAGTGGGGAGTGTAGCCACACCCCACAGTGGGGAGTGTAGCCACACCCCACAGTGGGGAGTGTAGCCACACCCCACAGTGGGGAGTGTAGCCACACCCCACAGTGGGGAGTGTAGCCACACCCCCACAGTGGGGAGTGTAGCCACACCCCCACAGTGGGGAGTGTAGATATTATACAATCGTATAACATGAATATGGATTGCATATTTCACATCGGTTATTAATTATCAATTAAAAATAATTAACTAGAGAGTTGTACCTAGTAAGGATCTTGCTTCCGGGAACACCCTGGTAGTGGTCACTAGGCCGTCTGCACCCCCCCCCCCTCCTTTGTTCTCATGTTCATCAATACGTACACTCATACACACAACACAATTAGGTGAGTACACACACACGTATAGACTCGTTTCTCTCAATGTTTGCCGACGATGCACAAATTATGAGGATTGAAACAAAGGATGATAGTAGGAGGCTACAAGATGCCCTAGACAGACTGAGTGAATGGCCCAACAAATGGCTGTTGAAGTTCAAACCGAGTAAATGCAAAGTTATGAAATTAGGCGGTGGAAACAGGAGGCTAGACACAGGATACAGAATAGGAGATGAAGTACTTAATGAAACAGACAGAGAGAAAGATCTAGGAGTTGATATCACACCAAACCTGTCTCCTGAAGCCCACATAAAAAGAATAACGTCTGCGGCATATGCGAGGCTGGCTAACATCAGAACGGCGTTCAGGAACCTGTGTAAGGAATCATTCAGAATCTTGTACACCACATATGTAAGACCAATCCTGGAGTATGCAGCCCCAACATGGAGCCCGTACCTTGTCAAGCACAAGACGAAGCTGGAAAGTTCAAAGGTATGCCACTTGATTAGTCCCAGAACTAAGAGGCATGAGTTACGAGGAAACGCTGCGGGAAATGCACCTTACGACACTGGAAGACTTGAAGAGTAAGGGGGAGACATGATCACAACCTACAAAATCCTCAGTGGAAATGAAATCCTACAAGAGTCAAATAGAAAGAAAGATCTGGGGGTTGATATCACACCGAAACTGTCCCCAGAGGCCCACATCAAAAGAATATCATCAGCGGCATATGCTAGACTGGCCAACATAAGAACTGCCTTTAGAAACTTGTGTAAGGAATCGTTCAGGACCCTGTATACCACTTATGTAAGACCAATCCTGGAGTATTCAGCTGCAACCTGGAGTCCATACCTAGTTAAACACAAGACAACGTTAGAGAAGATTCAGCGGTATGCCACCAGGCTCGTCCCGGAACTGAGAGGAATGAGCTACGAGGATAGGCTAAAGGAGCTGAACCCCCGCCAAACACACACCGAAACTACGACGTTGGTACAACGTTCGAACAAGTTTTAACACCTCCTAACCAGTTATAACAACCAATATAGCAAGTTGTAACAACGTTCTAATACGTCATAAACACGTTAAGCCAAGATGTAACAACTTTATTACAAGCGGAAAATAGAGACAGTTTCGGTTTGTGTTTCCAGGGCCTCGCGTCCCTGGAAAACAGAAGAGTAAGGGGAGACATGATAACCACCTACAAAATTCTCAGGGGAATTGACAGGGTGGACAAAGACAAACGTCTTCAGCACGGTTGGGACACGAACAAGGGGACACAGGTGGAAACTTGGTATCCAGATAAGCCCCAGAGACGTTAGAAAGAATTTTGTCAGTGTCAGAGTAGTTAATAAATGGAATACACTAGGAAGTCACGTGGTGGAGGCTGACTCCATATTCAGTTTCAAATGTAGATATGATAGAGCCCAGTAGGCTCAGGAATCTGTAAACCAGTTGATTGACGGTTGAGAGACGGGACCAAAGAGCCAAAGCTCAACTCCCGCAAGCACAACTAGGTGAGTACACACACATCAACACACACACACACACACACACACACACACACACACACACACACACACACACACACACACACACACACACATCAACACACACACACACACACACACACACACACACACATCAACACACACACACACACACACACACACACACACACACACACACACACACACATCAACACACACACACACACACACACACACACACACACACACACACACACACACACACACACACACACACACACACACACACACACACACACATCAACACACACACACACACACACACACACACACACACACACACACACACACACACACACACACACACACACACACACACACACACACACACACACACACACACACAAGTTGGCCAAATAAAAATAAGGTATCAACTCGTCACCAAACTCGCCGAGTCAGCCGGCCAAGATGGCGCCAAGTCATGTTGCCGGCCTGCGCGACGCCCGCCAGACCTGCGCGACGCCCGCCAGACCTGCGCGACGCCCGCCAGACCTGCGCGACGCCCGCCAGACCTGCGCGACGCCCGCCAGACCTGCGCGACGCCCGCCAGACCTGCGCGACGCCCGCCAGACCTGCGCGACGCCCGCCAGACCTGCGCGACGCCCGCCAGACCTGCGCGACGCCCGCCAGACCTGCTCCCGGTGCTGCCCTAGGCCTCCCGACCTTCCTCTCTACACCTTCTTACCTATGTTCCTAGGCCTACTTACCTATGTTCCTAGGCCTACTTACCTATGTTCCTAGGCCTACTTACCTATGTTCCTAGGCCTACTTACCTATGTTCCTAGGCCTACTTACCTATGTTCCTAGGCCTACTTACCTATGTTCCTAGGCCTACTTACCTATGTTCCTAGGCCTACTTACCTATGTTCCTAGGCCTACTTACCTATGTTCCTAGGCCTACTTACCTATGTTCCTAGGCCTACTTACCTATGTTCCTAGGCCTACTTACCTATGTTCCTAGGCCTACTTACCTATGTTCCTAGGCCTACTTACCTATGTTCCTAGGCCTACTTACCTATATTCCTAGGCCTACTTACCTATGTTCCTAGGCCTACTTACCTATATTCCTAGGCCTACTTACCTATGTTCCTAGGCCTACTTACCTATGTTCCTAGGCCTACTTACCTATGTTCCTAGGCCTACTTACCTATGTTCCTAGTCCTACTTACCTATGTTCCTAGGCCTACTTACCTATGTTCCTAGGCCTACTTACCTATGTTTAAGGCTCCTTTATGTCTGTAGGCCTACTGTCTCCTCTCTCATGTCTATAGGCCTACCTTATTGTTTGCTGATCCGTGGCAACACTCCACAACAAACAGACATAACAAACAAGAAGCAGAACAAACAATGCGTCAGCAGACCGGAAGTGTCATAACCACCGGGCTCACAATTTAACAATCACGAGCAAGATTTAACAATCATGTGAGAGGACAGGTGAAAGGTGAACTATCAGGGGAAAGCGCCATTATCTCTATATAACACTAGCAAGGGATCAGGATTTGGGATGAGACGGGCGGACGGAATGGTGCCCAGCCACTTGGACGGTCGGGGATTGAACGCGGACCTGCATGAAGCGATACCGTCGCTCTAACGTCCAGTCCGCACAGATGGAGTAATTAAACACTGTTTAACAATCAGTGGGAACTGCCAGGCGGCCTCCGGCAACCCTTCAAGTGACAGCCAATTATATTTCAGATATTTACTGCTTCATGGCGTATCACAATTATACAATTTAGGGTCAGAACAAACTGATCACCGTGAGGAACCCAGAATCGAACCTCCAGGATAGTTCTCTAGAGATTTGTGACGGTCTGAGAGCATTTTATGATTCCCGTGAAACTCACGTGAATCTTCCTAAACAGACACTATTCCCAAATAATAACTTTATTGTATTATAAATCGTTGATTTAATATATAAGATGTGCATGCTGAAAAAGTTATCTTTGAAGAATTTGATTTTTTTATAAACGGAATTCTTGGGTACACTGAAATAATTTCTGAACTCCATTTTTCACATTATCGTCAATAATGCAGCGTATTAATGTAACCAAACATAATGAAACCTAACCTAACCTAATGAAACCTAACCTAACCTAATGAAACCTTAACCTAACCTAACCTAACCTTTCCCTGGAGTGGATTTCCTCCCTGTGGACACGTTGATATTTCCAATGATCTGTGGTGTGTTAAATGTTCTTGTTCTCTAGTTATCTCTGTTGCTTAAACAGGAACCAGGTCCTGTTACTACCAGTACAAGGGCTGAGGGTGGTAGACTACCAGTACAAGGACTGAGGGTGGTAGACTACCAGTACAAGGACTGAGGGTGGTAGACTACCAGTACAAGGTCTGAGGGTGGTAGACTACCAGTACAAGGTCTGAGGGTGGTAGACTACCAGTACAAGGGACTGAGGGAGTGGTAGACTACCAGTACAAGGGCTGAGGGTGGTAGACTACCAGTACAAGGGCTGAGGGTGGTAGACTACCAGTACAAGGACTGAGGGTGGTAGACTACCAGTACAAGGTCTGAGGGTGGTAGACTACCAGTACAAGGTCTGAGGGTGGTAGACTACCAGTACAAGGGACTGAGGGAGTGGTAGACTACCAGTACAAGGGCTGAGGGTGGTAGACTACCAGTACAAGGACTGAGGGTGGTAGACTACCAGTACAAGGACTGAGGGTGGTAGACTACCAGTACAAGGGCTGAGGGTGGTAGACTACCAGTACAAGGACTGAGGGTGGTAGACTACCAGTACAAGGGCTGAGGGTGGTAGACTACCAGTACAAGGACTGAGGGTGGTAGACTACCAGTACAAGGGCTGAGGGTGGTAGACTACCAGTACAAGGACTGAGGGTGGTAGACTACCAGTACAAGGTCTGAGGGTGGTAGACTACCAGTACAAGGTCTGAGGGTGGTAGACTACCAGTACAAGGGACTGAGGGAGTGGTAGACTACCAGTACAAGGGCTGAGGGTGGTAGACTACCAGTACAAGGGCTGAGGGTGGTAGACTACCAGTACAAGGACTGAGGGAGTGGTAGACTACCAGTTCAAGGACTGAGGGTGGTAGACTACCGGTACAAGGGCTGAGGGTGGTAGACTACCAGTACAAGGACTGAGGGTGGTAGACTACCAGTACAAGGTCTGAGGGTGGTAGACTACCAGTACAAGGACTGAGGGTGGTAGACTACCAGTACAAGGTCTGAGGGTGGTAGACTACCAGTACAAGGACTGAGGGAGTGGTAGACTACCAGTACAAGGATTGAGGGTGGTAGACTACCAGTACAAGGACTGAGGGTGGTAGACTACCAGTACAAGGACTGAGGGTGGTAGACTACCAGTACAAGGACTGAGGGTGGTAGACTACCAGTACAAGGACTGAGGGTGGTAGACTACCAGTACAAGGACTGAGGGTGGTAGACTACCAGTACAAGGACTGAGGGTGGTAGACTACCAGTACAAGGACTGAGGGTGGTAGACTACCAGTACAAGGACTGAGGGAGTGGTAGACTACCAGTACAAGGACTGAGGGTGGTAGACTACCAGTACAAGGACTGAGGGTGGTAGACTACCAGTACAAGGTCTGAGGGTGGTAGACTACCAGTACAAGGTCTGAGGGTGGTAGACTACCAGTACAAGGTCTGAGGGTGGTAGACTACCAGTACAAGGTCTGAGGGTGGTAGACTACCAGTATAAGGTCTGAGGGAGTGGTAGACTACCAGTACAAGGTCTGAGGGTGGTAGACTACCAGTATAAGGTCTGAGGGAGTGGTAGACTACCAGTACAAGGTCTGAGGGTGGTAGACTACCAGTACAAGGACTGAGGGTGACAATCCCAGAACCATTGAGACCACATTAAGTGCCTCAGGTGAACGGACTCACTGGAATATGTCACATTAACAGCTCCCTCGTGCGCCCCCACCCTCGCTGCCACGCTCTGCTGGGTGCCAGGGTGTGGCTCAGCGGTGTCACCCCAACGCACACACCTCAACGATTTCAGCTGGGTTCGAATCCTAAGCGGAGAGG
>NC_091154.1:13662285-13677285 GCF_040958095.1 Procambarus clarkii
TCTCTCTCTCTCTCTCTCTCTCTCTCTCTCTCTCTCTCTCTCTCTCTCTCTAAAAATAATTCCCATTTAGGTCAACATTGCCCACGCTGCTGATGACAATGGGTTAAGGTGCTGGCCGTCCTGACACATTAGAGGTTCGGTCACTCACGTAGCGCCAGGCACAATAACACTGCAAAACCAACCTATTACAGATATATGTATATTACATATGTGTGTTACATAAACACGTTGTGCGTGGGGGCAGCCATGACAGTGACGTAATGGTAGGACGCACGACAGTGTTGCCAAACGTCCATAATATCAACGTTGCTCCGCCCCCCCCCCCACTCCCTGCCCCCACCCTTCCACCAAACAACAGTCAGACGGTTCCCCATCATTTTCCCCCTTATTAGGAGAGGCGCTGAGAGTAGGGAATGATCCTGGTAAATATTGATGGCGGGTGAGAGGTGGCGGCGGCGCTAGGGCTCACATGGAGGCCGGCCGCCCGCACCAAATATGGCCGCCGCCCGCCCCCGGCCACCACACAGACCTGCCCACTCCTCCTGACTGGCCGAATTTAGTCCCTTTGCTTTTTCCGTTTGTAGGAAAATGTATTTCTGATAACCTTATCATAGTTATCTTTTACAGGAACATATACAGCACAAGTTATTCACACTTGCATAAGAGTTGAGGACTAAGCCGACATAAACAGAGTATAAGATGTAACGGTAACAGGATTAGGCTTTTAAAGGATAAAATAACTTTTGTGGAGAGACGCTTACCAGTGACGTCACTTGACGGCTGTGACGTCACTTGACGGCTGTGACGTCACTTGACGGCTGTGACGTCACTTGACGGCTGCGACGTCACTTGACGGCTGCGACGTCACTTGACGGCTGCGACGTCACTTGACGGCTGCGACGTCACTTGACGGCTGCGACGTCACTTGACGGCTGCGACGTCACTTGACGGCTGCGACGTCACTTGACGGCTGCGACGTCACTTGACGGCTGTGACGTCACTAAGCGTCTCTGATCTACATCTTGGTATGTTGTTCATTATACAACGAAGTCAAGGTATACAATATATACAAGGAGGTACATTGGGACTGTGAGGCTACATAGCATAGTGATTACACTCTTGTAAAGCCACTAGTACGCGCAGCCTTACCGGCAGCTCCTTAATCTAACAGATAATTTTAAGTAGGTAAATTCTTGCAGAATTAATAAAATTATAACAGATACATTGCAAGAAAAAATGAGATAAGAGAGAGATTAGTTAGTATATTAAAGCACTTCGGTAGCTCTGATTGATTGCATTGACAGCTTGATTGGTAAGTTAACAAAGATTAGGTACATATATATTGGGGGATTGGGTAGCACTAGCACAGTGTGAGTTACAGCACAAGGTAGGAAACTATGAAACATGAAATTAGGTACTTTTTGGTTTTATTTTTTAATAAGGCAAACAATTTTGACAATTTTTCAATTCACTAGGGAGTGAGTTCCATAGACTGGGTCCCTTTATTTGCATAGAGTGTTTACACAGATTAAGTTTGACTCTGGGGATATCAAAGAGATATTTATGTCTGGTGTGGTGATAATGGGTCCTATTACATCTGTCCAGGGAGAGTTTCAGAGCATGGCTTGCATTTAAGAACAGGGTTTTGTAAATGTAGTTGACACAAGAGAATGTGTGGAGGGAGTTAATATTTAGCAAGTTTAGGGATTTAAACAAGGGGGCTGAGTGTTGTCTGAAAGCAGAGTTTGTTATTGTTCTGATATTACAAACATAACTGATAAACAAATATAACTGATAAACAGTCTATGCAGAGGCAATATGATGGGAGATGACGTCATAGGTCATTTATATCATACATGTTCAGTTTCACAAGCAGGAAATGTCTCCTGGGACGGTGAGGGAGAGAGAGAGAGAGAGAGAGAGAGAGAGAGAGAGAGAGAGAGAGAGAGAGAGAGAGAGAGAGAGAGAGAGAGAGAGAGAGAGAGAGAGAGAGAGAGGGAGAGAGAGGGAGAGGGAGAGAGAGAGAGAGAGAGAGAGAGAGAGAGAGAGAGAGAGAGAGAGAGAGAGAGAGAGAGAGAGAGAGAGAGAGAGAGAGAGAGAGAGGGAGAGAGAGAGGGAGAGAGAGAGAGAGAGAGAGAGAGAGAGAGAGAGAGAGAGAGAGAGAGAGAGAGAGAGAGAGAGAGAGAGAGAGAGAGAGAGAGAGAGAGAGAGAGAGAGAGGGAGAGAGAGAGAGAGAGAGAGAGAGAGAGAGAGAGAGAGAGAGAGAGAGAGAGAGAGAGAGAGAGAGAGAGAGAGAGAGAGAGAGAGAGAGAGAGAGAGAGGGAGAGAGAGAGAGAGAGAGAGAGAGAGAGAGAGAGAGAGAGAGAGAGAGAGAGAGAGAGAGAGAGAGAGAGAGAGAGAGAGAGAGAGAGAGAGAGAGAGAGAGAGACAGAGAGAGAGAGAGAGAGAGAGAGAGAGAGAGAGAGAGAGAGAGAGAGAGAGAGAGAGAGAGAGAGAGAGAGAGAGAGAGAGAGAGAGAGAGACAGAGAGAGAGAGAGAGAGAGAGAGAGAGAGAGAGAGAGAGAGAGAGAGAGAGAGAGAGAGAGAGAGAGAGAGAGAGAGAGAGAGAGAGAGAGAGAGACAGAGAGAGAGACAGAGAGAGAGAGAGAGAGAGAGAGAGAGAGAGAGAGAGAGAGAGAGAGAGAGAGAGAGAGAGAGAGAGAGAGAGAGAGAGAGAGAGAGAGAGTAATGAACTATATACCCATCCTGATGCCACTGTTCACCCAGGAGTTAGGCCACTCCTGGGTGGCAGGAAAACCCTACGTGGCTTCCTGTCCCCGACACCATCAACCATATGTACTACTCTAATGTATATCAATACATAATGTATATAAATACAGTACAAAGCAAATTATTTTCAATAAAATACTACATTCAAAATTATATATGAATTATATGCAACTTTATACAATTAACAAATACACAACTTCTTAATTGAAACTTTATTTACAAAAGCCTATTGCAGTAAAATAATTTTGTCCTATTTTTGTTTAATTTTTCGAACACAAATAAAAAACTATAATAAATCCTTCAGTAATATAGGCCTAAGAGGCCAGGTGAGGCCTCTGTGCGTGTTCACTTTCCCTAAAGTCCTGGATGGGGAGTTCTTGACCATAGGCCTATAATGCGGCTGAGAAATGTAGGTCAGATTTGTATCAAGCTAGGCCTATTTTTATCCCAGTTAGGCCTACTCTCAACGCCGTTAGCGTGATCATTGTGGGCACCTGTGGCGCCGTGAACTATGGCACCTGTGGCGCCGTGAAGTATGGCACCTGTGGCGCCGTGAACTATGGCACCTGTGGCGCCGTGAACTATGGCACTGTGGCGCCGTGAACTATGGCACCTGTGGCGCCGTGAACTATGGCACCTGTGGCGCCGTGAACTATGGCACCTGTGGCGCCGTGAACTATGGCACCTGTGGCGCCGTGAACTCTGGCACCTGTGGCGCCGTGAACTATGGCACCTGTGGCGCCGTGAACTACGGCACCTGTGGCGCCGTGAACTATGGCACTGTGGCGCCGGGAACTATGGCACCTGTGGCGCCGTGAACTATGGCACCTGTGGCGCCGTGAACTGTGGCGCCGTGAACTATGGCACCTGTGGCGCCGTGAACTATGGCACCTGTGGCGCCGTGAACTGTGGCACCTGTGGCGCCGTGAACTATGGCACCTGTGGCGCCGTGAACTATGGCACCTGTGGCGCCGTGAACTGTGGCACCTGTGGCGCCGTGAACTATGGCACCTGTGGCGCCGTGAACTATGGCACCTGTGGCGCCGTGAACTGTGGCACCTGTGGCGCCGTGAACTATGGCACCTGTGGCGCCGTGAACTATGGCACCTGTGGCGCCGTGAACTGTGGCACCTGTGGCGCCGTGAACTATGGCACCTGTGGCGCCGTGAACTATGGCACCTGTGGCGCCGTGAACTGTGGCACCTGTGGCGCCGTGAACTATGGCACCTGTGGCGCCGTGAACTATGGCACCTGTGGCGCCGTGAACTGTGGCACCTGTGGCGACGTGAACTATGGCACCTGTGGCGCCGTGAACTATGGCACCTGTGGCGCCGTGAACTGTGGCACCTGTGGCGCCGTGAACTATGGCACCTGTGGCGCCGTGAACTATGGCACCTGTGGCGCCGTGAACTGTGGCACCTGTGGCGCCGTGAACTATGGCACCTGTGGCGCCGTGAACTATGGCACCTGTGGCGCCGTGAACTGTGGCACCTGTGGCGCCGTGAACTATGGCACCTGTGGCGCCGTGAACTATGGCACCTGTGGCGCCGTGAACTATGGCACCTGTGGCGCCGTGAACTATGGCACCTGTGGCGCCGTGAACTATGGCACTGTGGCGCCGTGAACTATGGCACCTGTGGCGCCGTGAACTATGGCACCTGTGGCGCCGTGAACTATGGCACCTGTGGCGCCGTGAACTATGGCACCTGTGGCGCCGTGAACTATGGCACCTGTGGCGCCGGGAACTATGGCACCTGTGGCGCCGGGAACTATGGCACCTGTGGCGCCGGGAACTATGGCACCTGTGGCGCCGTGAACTATGGCACCTGTGGCGCCGTGAACTATGGCACCTGTGGCGCCGGGAACTATGGCACCTGTGGCGCCGTGAACTATGGCACCTGTGGCGCCGTGAACTATGGCACCTGTGGCGCCGTGAACTATGGCACCTGTGGCGCCGTGAACTATGGCACCTGTGGCGCCGTGAACTATGGCACTGTGGCGCCGTGAACTATGGCACCTGTGGCGCCGTGAACTATGGCACCTGTGGCGCCGTGAACTATGGCACCTGTGGCGCCGTGAACTATGGCACCTGTGGCGCCGTGAACTATGGCACCTGTGGCGCCGTGAACTATGGCACCTGTGGCGCCGTGAACTATGGCACCTGTGGCGCCGTGAACTACGGCACCTGTGGCGCCGTGAACTATGGCACTGTGGCGCCGTGAACTATGGCACCTGTGGCGCCGTGAACTGTGGCACCTGTGGCGCCGTGAACTATGGCACTGTGGCGCCGTGAACTATGGCACCTGTGGCGCCGTGAACTATGGCACCTGTGGCGCCGTGAACTATGGCACCTGTGGCGCCGTGAACTATGGCACCTGTGGCGCCGTGAACTATGGCACCTGTGGCGCCGTGAACTATGGCACCTGTGGCGCCGTGAACTATGGCACCTGTGGCGCCGTGAACTATGGCACCTGTGGCGCCGTGAACTATGGCACTGTGGCGCCGTGAACTATGGCACCTGTGGCGCCGTGAACTATGGCACCTGTGGCGCCGTGAACTATGGCACCTGTGGCGCCGTGAACTATGGCACCTGTGGCGCCGTGAACTATGGCACCTGTGGCGCCGTGAACTGTGGCACCTGTGGCGCCGTGAACTGTGGCACCTGTGGCGCCGTGAACTATGGCACCTGTGGCGCCGTGAACTGTGGCACCTGTGGCGCCGTGAACTATGGCACTGTGGCGCCGTGAACTATGGCACCTGTGGCGCCGTGAACTATGGCACCTGTGGCGCCGTGAACTACGGCACCTGTGGCGCCGTGAACTGTGGCACCTGTGGCGCCGTGAACTATGGCACTGTGGCGCCGTGAACTACGGCACCTGTGGCGCCGTGAACTACGGCACCTGTGGCGCCGTGAACTATGGCACCTGTGGCGCCGTGAACTACGGCACCTGTGGCGCCGTGAACTACGGCACCTGTGGCGCCGTGAACTATGGCACCTGTGGCGCCGTGAACTATGGCACCTGTGGCGCCGTGAACTATGGCACCTGTGGCGCCGTGAACTATGGCACCTGTGGCGCCGGGAACTATGGCACCTGTGGCGCCGTGAACTATGGCACCTGTGGCGCCGGGAACTATGGCACCTGTGGCGCCGTGAACTATGGCACCTGTGGCGCCGTGAACTATGGCACCTGTGGCGCCGTGAACTATGGCACCTGTGGCGCCGTGAACTATGGCACCTGTGGCGCCGTGAACTATGGCACCTGTGGCGCCGTGAACTATGGCACTGTGGCGCCGTGAACTATGGCACCTGTGGCGCCGTGAACTATGGCACCTGTGGCGCCGTGAACTATGGCACCTGTGGCGCCGTGAACTATGGCACCTGTGGCGCCGTGAACTATGGCACCTGTGGCGCCGTGAACTATGGCACCTGTGGCGCCGTGAACTATGGCACCTGTGGCGCCGTGAACTACGGCACCTGTGGCGCCGTGAACTATGGCACTGTGGCGCCGTGAACTATGGCACCTGTGGCGCCGTGAACTGTGGCACCTGTGGCGCCGTGAACTATGGCACTGTGGCGCCGTGAACTATGGCACCTGTGGCGCCGTGAACTATGGCACCTGTGGCGCCGTGAACTATGGCACCTGTGGCGCCGTGAACTGTGGCACCTGTGGCGCCGTGAACTATGGCACTGTGGCGCCGTGAACTATGGCACCTGTGGCGCCGTGAACTATGGCACCTGTGGCGCCGTGAACTATGGCACCTGTGGCGCCGTGAACTATGGCACCTGTGGCGCCGTGAACTATGGCACCTGTGGCGCCGTGAACTATGGCACCTGTGGCGCCGTGAACTGTGGCACCTGTGGCGCCGTGAACTGTGGCACCTGTGGCGCCGTGAACTATGGCACCTGTGGCGCCGTGAACTGTGGCACCTGTGGCGCCGTGAACTATGGCACTGTGGCGCCGTGAACTATGGCACCTGTGGCGCCGTGAACTGTGGCACCTGTGGCGCCGTGAACTGTGGCACCTGTGGCGCCGTGAACTATGGCACCTGTGGCGCCGGGAACTATGGCACCTGTGGCGCCGTGAACTATGGCACTGCCTTGCCACGCCAGCAGCCTGCGCACCCTCCCACAGGTCCAGATAAACCGTCACTATTACGGGGCTTTAATGTCCAGTAATACGTTACATTTGTGACGTATCGGACAACGATATATTTGCATTAAATAACATTTGCAAATTAAGTTTTTCCATTTTAGTAATACAATAACACAATAAAATATATATATATATATATATATATATATATATATATATATATATATATATATATATATATATATATATATATATATATTATTAAATATGACCGAAAAAGTAAGATTAATAATTCTAACACGAATTTTCTCAATCTTTCGTACATTACGCTTCACTGTTGGAGGTAAATCAAAAATCACTTCTCCAAAATTTATTTTTATTTCTAGTCTGACGCGACACGGGCGCGTTTCGTAAAACTTATTACATTTTCAAAGACTTCACAAATACACAACTGATTAGAACTTACGTCTCTCTGATATTATATCTACATTTGAGTGAGGTGGGAAGGGTGATGTGGCATTAACACAAGACAGAACAGGAGGGGATATTAATAGGGTATTAAAAGTATCAACACAAGACAGAAAAGAAACAATGGGTATTGAATAGAAGTGTTTGTAGAAAGCCTATTGGTCCATATTTCTTGATGCTTCTATATTGGAGCGGAGTCTTGAGGTGGGTAGAATATAGTTGTGCAATAATTGGCTGTTGATTGCAGGTGTTGACTTCTTGATGTGTAGTGCCTCGCAAACGTCAAGCCGCCTGCTATCGCTGTATCTATCGATGATTTCTGTGTTGTTTACTAGGATTTCTCTGGCGATGGTTTGGTTATGGGAAGAGATTATATGTTCCTTAATGGAGCCCTGTTGCTTATGCATCGTTAAACGCCTAGAAAGAGATGTTGTTGTCTTGCCTATATACTGGGTTTTTTGGAGCTTACAGTCCCCAAGTGGGCATTTGAAGGCATAGACGACGTTAGTCTCTTTTAAAGCGTTCTGTTTTGTGTCTGGAGAGTTTCTCATGAGTAGGCTGGCCGTTTTTCTGGTTTTATAGTAAATCGTCAGTTGTATCCTCTGATTTTTGTCTGTAGGGATAACGTTTCTATTAACAATATCTTTCAGGACCCTTTCCTCCGTTTTATATTGTTAATAGATATTGTTAATAGAAACGTTATCCCTACAGACAAAAATCAGAGGATACAACTGACGATTTACTATAAAACCAGAAAAACGGCCAGCCTACTCATGAGAAACTCTCCAGACACAAAACAGAACGCTTTAAAAGAGACTAACGTCGTCTATGCCTTCAAATGCCCACTTGGGGACTGTAAGCTCCAAAAAACCCAGTATATAGGCAAGACAACAACATCTCTTTCTAGGCGTTTAACGATGCATAAGCAACAGGGCTCCATTAAGGAACATATAATCTCTTCCCATAACCAAACCATCGCCAGAGAAATCCTAGTAAACAACACAGAAATCATCGATAGATACAGCGATAGCAGGCGGCTTGACGTTTGCGAGGCACTACACATCAAGAAGTCAACACCAGCAATCAACAGCCAATTATTGCACAACTATATTCTACCCACCTCAAGACTCCGCTCCAATATAGAAGCATCAAGAAATATGGACCAATAGGCTTTCTACAAACACTTCTATTCAATACCCATTGTTTCTGTTCTGTCTTGTGTTGATACTTTTAATACCCTATTAATATCCCCTCCTGTTCTGTCTTGTGTTAATGTCACATCACCCTTCCCACCTCACTCAAATGTAGATATAATATCAGAGAGACGTAAGTTCTAATCAGTTGTGTATTTGTGAAGTCTTTGAAAATGTAATAAGTTTTACGAAACGCGCCCGTGTCGCGTCAGACTAGAAATAAAAATGAATTTTGGAGAAGTGATTTTTGATTTACCTCCAACAGTGAAGCGTAATGTACGAAAGATTGAGAAAATTCGTGTTAGAATTATTAATCTTACTTTTTCGGTCATATTTAATAATATATGTCTACAGGAAAGACTGCTACCAAAATATACTAATATATATATATATATATATATATATATATATATATATATATATATATATATATATATATATATATATATATAGATATATATATATATATATATATATACCTTAGGATTGTATGGAGGTATACCTTACACCCGAGTACTTATTTACTGCTGGGTTAACAGAGGCATCAGGTGACCCCCTCCCCCCCCCCCCTAGCATGTCACGCATTAAAGCTGCCAGTCCTCCAGGCATCAATACCTCCAGCTAGGTGCACAGAAGCATGAGGTGAAAGGTAGCGTGGGCTGCCCAAGCGTGACAGAACCAGTGACGGAGCCAGTACATCCGTCAGTCACCATAGCGGCCGTGTTTACATATATGGTTCAGCAGGTCCAAGGTTGTTATAAACAACCTCGTTATAGCGTCTCGTGGCGGCTCCTACATTACTGAACACAATATAAACGAAGCAGCTGGAACTGCGTTAAGATGTACAGGTTTCGTACGAGGACTCCCCGGGGCACTGGGATGACTACAGCGCCTCGAACGGGGTCCAGATAACACCGCCCCCCCCCCACGCTAAGTGTCCCCGGCTCCCAGGGAGGGGGGGGGCAGGGGCCAGGAACAGGGGGCCAGGTACAGGGGCCAGGTACAGGGGGCCAGGTACAGGGGGCCAGGTACAGGGACCAGGTACAGGGGGCCAGGTACAGGGGCCAGGTACAGGGGCCAGGTACAAGGGGCCAGGTACAGGGGCCAGGTACAGGGGCCAGGTACAAGGGGCCAGGTACAGGGGCCAGGTACAGGGAGCCAGGTACAGGGGCCAGGTACTGTAACACGTGGAGGGTTCTCTAACTTATCTTTCCTTCTTCTCCCCCTCTACCGGTATTCTTACTCTTTAATCTCTACAAGGGACTCTAAAACTTTTACCAAAGCCAACTCCACGCCACGTGGTCCTAAGACGATTGACCGACTTAGGATTCTACACCCAGTATGACGTGACCTAGGCTCTGAGCAAGACCCTAGAGTCGCCTCTACGCTGCCACCACCAGACCAGTAACACAAGAGCAATGATCGAGGTCTGGATCGATCATGCTAATTAATCAACCTTGGGGCTTGACCCCCACTGTAACCGATGACCTTGAGAGTTCTTAAGTGTGGAATTAATTACACGGGAATGATGAATTTCGATTCGATGTTAGAATCGGCGCCCAATTCAACTCTGCCTCGTGTGGACCACGTGACCAGGACAAGTAAACATAAACAAATGGGAACAATAAAAATGCAAATTATTAACTAATTAATTTATTAAAAGAAAAACTAAAACAAAATCCAAATATGTTCACTCCCTGTCACTTTAACACTCCCTACTTGACCTGAATGCAATGAGTTGACTATCCCTATAAATAACAAATAGCAACTCTACCTCTATGTTTTACCAGCTAAAGATGTTGGGCTGGTCTTGGGGGAGAGGTAAGATGGGTTGACCTCCCCCAGTTGATCTTGAGTTCACACTGATCTCTCCTCGTCTGATCTACCCCAGACTAGAGCATTGTATCCTTCCGCATAGTCGAAGTTTTACCAAGTTACTTAGCCAGGTTTAAGTTATAACAATTAACCTCTGTTGTACTTAATTGATCCAGACTGGTTGAATTATTTTACTGAAATTAAATTACACAAGTATCTAATGGCAGAGCTGTTCCAGATCACAAAAATGGTTATTAAAACTTTGAGAAATAGTGGACATGTCAACACTGATGACCTATGACCGCCGGTCACTCCGCCTTACAACTTAGATCTGATTCGTGACGTCACTGATGGTGACTTAACTCAATAATTAGAATACTCTTGATATCGTACCCAGTACTATTATACAATACAATTTTAATACAAAATGAATAAAGGCTAATTTCTCTAAATTACTGAATACTATAGGATGATTCATTATACGCAGCTATGAACAAAGCGTCGATTATTTTCACCACGAATTCCCCTGGGGTCAGGTCCCAGGTCACCACGCGGCTCAGCTTCCCATTCTCTATTGTCGATAAACCACTCTGGATAATTCTTACAACCAGCCTAGTTTGTACAGTACAGGGGCCAGGTACAGGGAGCCAGGTACAGGGGCCAGGTACAGGGAGCCAGGTACAGGGGCCAGGTACAGGGAGCCAGGTACAGGGGCCAGGTACAGGGGACAGGTACAGGTGACAGGTACAGGGAGCCAGGTACAGGGGACAGGTACAGGGGACAGGTACAGGGGTCCAGGTACAGGGAGCCAGGTACAGGGGTCCAGGTACAGGGGCCAGGTACAGGGAGCCAGGTACAGGGGCCAGGTACAGGGGCCAGGTACAGGGAGCCAGGTACAGGGGGCCAGGTACAGGGGCCAGGTACAGGGAGCCAGGTACAGGGGGCCAGGTACAGGGGCCAAGTACAGGGACCAGGTACAGGGGCCCAGATACAGGGAGCCAGGTACAGGGGGCCAGGTACAGGAGCCTGGTACAGGGGCTTCCTCTGCTCTCCTGGCCTCATGCCTGGGCTGCATTCTCTTCATCTGGTCTGACGTAGGTGTTGTAAACCTGCTTACTTTCTTTAGTTTGGCTTAGGCAAGATGTTTATATGCCACGGCTGCATTCTCTGCCACTGGTCCCACGTAGGTGGAGTACAGTGCTCTGAAGGTCGCCTGGCTCAGGTGGTGAAGGTTGGACTCACGTGTCACGTGTCACGTGTCTTTATACTGTGGTGTAGTGACCCAGCGGCACGTGTCTTTATACTGTGGTGTAGTGACCCAGCGGCACGTGTCTTTATACTGTGGTGTAGTGACACAGCGGCACGTGTCTTTATACTGTGGTGTAGTGACACAGCGGCACGTGTCTTTATACTGTGGTGTAGTGACCCAGCGGCACGTGTCTTTATACTGTGGTGTAGTGACACAGCGGCACGTGTCTTTATACTGTGGTGTAGTGACACACACACACTGTGTGTGTGTGTGTGTGTGTGTGTGTGTGTGTGTGTGTACTCACCTAGTTGTGCTTGCGGGGGTTGAGCTCTGGCTCTTTGGTCCCGCCTCTCAACCATCAGTCAACAGTTGTACAGATTCCTGAGCCTATTGGGTTCTATCATATCTACACTTGAAACTGTGTATTGAGTCAGCCTCCACCACATCACTGCCTAATGCATTCCATTTGTCAACCACTCTGACACTAAAAAAGTTCTTTCTAATATCTCTGTGACTCATTTGGGCACTCAGTTTCCACCTGTGTTCCCTTATGTATGTGCCCCTTGTGTTAAATAGCCTGTCTTTATCTACCCTATCAATACCCATCAGAATCTTGAATGTGGTGATCATGTCCCCACCAACTCTTCTGTCCATCAAAGTGAGGTTTAATTCCCGTAGTCTCTCCTCGTAGCTCATACCTCTCAGCTCGGGTACTAGTCTGGTGGCAAACCTTTGAACCTTTTCCAGTTTAGTCTTATCCTTCACTAGATATGGACTCCATGCTGGGGCTGCATACTCCAGGATTGGCCTGACTTATGTGGTATACAAAGTTCTGAATGATTCCTTACGCAAGTTTCTGAATGTCGTTCGTATGTTGGCCTGCCTGGCATATGCCGCTGATGTTATCCTCTTGATATGTGCTGCAGGAGACAGGTCTGGCGTGATATCAACCCCCAAGTCTTTTTCTTTCTCTGACTCCTGAAGAATTTCCTCTCCAAGATGATACCTTGTATCTGGCCTCCTGCTCCCAACACCTATCTTCATTACATTACATTTGGTTGGGTTAAATTCTAACAACCATTTGTTCGACCATTCCTTCAGCTTGTCTAGGTCTTCTTGAAGCCTCAAACAGTCCTCTTCTGTTTTAATCCTTCTCATAATTTTAGCATCGTCCGCAAACATTGAGAGAAATGAATCGATACCCTCCGGGAGATCATTTACATATATCAGAAACAAGATAGGACTGAGTACAGAGCCCTGTGGGATTCCACTGGTGACTTCACGCCAATCGGAGGTCTCACCCCTCACCGTAACTCTCTGCTTCCTATTGCTTAGATACTCCCTTATCCACTGGAGCACCTTACCAGCTACACCTGCCTGTCTCTCCAGCTTATGTACCAGCCTCTTATGCGGTACTGTGTCAAAGGCTTTCCGACAATCCAAGAAAATGCAGTCCGCCCAGCCCTCTCTTTCTTGCTTAATCTTTGTCACCTGATCGTAGAATTCTATCAAGCCTGTAAGGCAAGATATACCCTCCCTGAACCCATGTTGGCGATTTGTCACGAAGTCCCTTCTCTCCAGATGTGTTACCAGGTTTTTTCTCACGATCTTCTCCATCACCTTGCATGGTATACAAGTCAAGGACACTGGCCTGTAGTTCAGTGCCTCTTGCCTGTCGCCCTTTTTGTATATTGGGACCACAATCGCCGTCTTCCATATTTCTGGTAGGTCTCCCATCTCCAGTGACTTACTATACACTATGGAGAGTAGCAAGGAAAGTGCCTCTGTACACTCTTTCAGTATCCATGGTGAGATCCGTCTGGATCAACAGCCTTTCTAACATCCAGATCCAGCAGTTGTCTCTTGACCTCCTCTCTCGTAATTTCGAACTCTTCCAAGGCCGCCTGGTTTACCTCCCTTTCTCCTAGCACAGTGACCTCACCTTGTTCTATTGTGAAGACCTCCTGGAACCTCTTGTTGAGTTCTTCACACACCTCTCTGTCATTCTCTGTATACCTGTCTTCGCCTGTTCTAAGTTTCAAAACCTGTTCTTTCACTGTTGTTTTCCTCCTGATGTGACAGTGGAGTAGCTTTGGTTCGGTCTTGGCTTTGTTTGCTATATAATTTTCAAAACTTTTCTCTGCTTCTCTTCTCACCCTGACGTACTCATTCCTGGTTCTCTGATATCTCTCTCTGCTTTCTGGTGTTCTGTTATTCCGGAAGTTCCTCCACGCCCTTTTGTTCAGTTTCTTCGCTTCCATACATGCCCTATTATACCATGGATTCTTCCGTTGGTTCTCGGATTTTTCCCTTTGGGCCGGGATGAACCTGTTTACTGCCTCCTAACACTTTTGGGTAACATAGTCCATCATATCCTGTACAGACTTATCTCTGAGGTCTGTGTCCCAAGGTATTTCACTTAGGAAACTTCTCATCTGTTCATAATTCCCCTTTGGGTATGCCAGCCTTTTGATTCCTAGTTCTTTTTGGGGGGAGATAATTCCTAGCTCTACCAGGTACTCAAAGTTTAATACACTGTGATCACTCATTCCCAAGGGCGCTTCCATCTTAACTTCCCATATATCCCACTCATTTAGGGTAAATATCAAATCAAGCATTGCTGGTTCATCTTCTCCTCTCATTCTTGTTGGTTCTTTGATGTGCTGGCTTAGAAAGTTTCTTGTTGCCACGTCCAGCAACTTAGCCCTCCATGTTTCTGGTCCTCCATGCGTGTCTCTGTTCTTCCAATCTATCTTCCCATGGTTGAAGTCTCTCATAATTAGTAGTCCAGATCCATTCCTGCTAGCAACAGAAGCTGCTCTTTCTATTATGTTAATGGTGGCCATGTTGTTTCTATCATATTCCTGTCTGGGTCTTCTGTCATTTGGTGGTGGATTATATATGACTCCGACTATAATTTTTTTCCCTGCATTTGTTATGGTACCTGTTATGTAGTCACTGAAACCTTCACAGCCCTGAATAACCATCTCCTCAAAATCCCAGTCTTTTTTTACCAGCAGAGCTACACCACCCCCACCTCTTCCTTCCCTCTCTTTCCTCATAACATAATAGTCCTGTGGGAACACTGCGTTTGTTATCGTTTTTGTTAGCTTTGTTTCTGTGAGGTCTATCATGTCTGGGTTTTCCTCTAGTACCCATTCTCCAAGCTCATTTGCTTTATTTGTAATTCCATCTTTGTTAGTGTACATTGCTTAGAGGCTCACTTTCTTCAGTCCCTTCTCAAATCGCCTCCTTGGTGAGTGTTCTGCTGGTGGGGGAAGCTGTTCCATGGGTGTGAGGACCTGTGAGGTGGAGAACAGGGTCTCAGAGGATACTGGGATGAGGGGCGGAGGATCCAGTGAAGGGGGAGGGTATGGGGTGAAAGGGGAGGGAGGACAGGAAGGAAAGGGGG
>NC_091154.1:13684785-13722285 GCF_040958095.1 Procambarus clarkii
AAGGTTCAGTTCCTTCAGACGCTCTTCATATCCCATTCCTATAACTCTGGGACAAGCCTCATCGCAAACTTCTGAACCTTTTCCAGTTTCCTTATGGGTCATTCTATGTAAATTCACCAAAGGCCGCCCACTCGACCCTTTCTAAATCTAATGAAATTTTGTAATAAAGTAGCCCGAGACCCCAAATGAAATCGTGCAAAATATTAGAGCTTAATTTACTTTGGTTCTTAAATAACAGGTCCATGTTCAATAGGCTCTTGTCCCGTGTATGCGTACATATCGTAAAAAAGGGCCAACTTTGACCCTTTATCAAATCACGTCTAATGCCCAGAGAGGTGTGAAATTTAGCATACCAGGACAACGTTTGGTGCGGAATACAGCAGTGTAATCAAAAAAGTAGTTTGGGGAGCCATTCAGCTGCCAATCCATGCTAAAATCAATGCCAAATTTTGTCGTGAGAAATTTGTACCCCAGTTTGGAGACCACTTACTCATCAGCAAAAGGTCTCAACGCCATGATCTTTTGCAACGATGTATATCAAACACAATATTATGCAGTGATACAATAGCAACTCTGTTGTATCCATATGTCCAGAGGTGGACCACTTGAAATTTGGCCAAAAAAAAAAATTGTGCAAAACTAGCCAACTTTCAAGGCAAAATATCTCAATATGCGTCATTCCCAATTTGGTTTTGAATGGCACCATTGGATAGAGCAGATTTTGCTGTTCAAGAGTAACTTTTTATTTAGGTAGGGATATGAATTTCTAGTTCAGCCAGAGGACTCTGATAACGACACACCTTGGTGCGATATCGAAAAAATCAAATTATGATTCTCCATCATCTCTGTGCACTGATCATGACAGCTAGCAAATTGATATGCAGACTGATTGGAAAATTGTTAAGCTTCATTGGGTAGAACATTTCTGGGTGGGATTCAGAATTATTACTAAACAATCAGTGCTATTTTAGGTTCGTGTTCTATATTTATCTTTACATGTTTGTAATATCGTGTCAGCAGGTCAAACATTGCTGTTTACTTGTTTGTGTATTTACTTGCAATAAATACACAAATAAATAAAAAGCAATATTAATATTAATGTATTACAGGTCTCACTTGAAATTACTGTATTCAGTTAGTTAAATAATTTGATTTGAATTCGATTACGGATACGTCATGAATCAGGATTCCATTGGTTTATTGCCACGTGCTGTTGCTGGCCAGGAGCGTGGCTCTTCTGAGTGTCACTTGACAACCTACACTACCAACAAAGGCTTCAAGTTTCTACAACAGTATAGTGCAGAAGATCAAACACTGACAGCAAAGTGAAGTGAACTGAACTTGGATGGAGGATCTCAAGTCTGCCTCCATCATGAAGCTTTGTTGTTGACGAAATTTGATTTTTTGCAAAAAACTTGCTAGCATCCCTTCAAGAAGACCTGCCATGTAAAGTGAAAAGGTTTGCGACCAATCACAGTAGCTACTGCAGAGAAAATGTCAGCTATGCTGAAAGTCAGTATTAGGCCTGGCCAAAAGTTGTGCTCATCATGCTGAAAGGAATTCGACAGTCAGCAGGTAAGTGAGTCCAGCTCTGCTGACTCTGATGGTCCTGCTGATAATATAGAAATCTGTGAAAGTGTAAACACAAGTTTATCTGTATTAGGCATCTCACCTATTAAATATCAACAAGTTAGTGCAAGGGATAAGCATGGTTAAGCAACGCCTAAGATTAGCCAAGCACAGGAAATAATTGCCGAGCAGATTGCTGTAATTGGAAATATTGGTTGCCAAAACCTGTTGGCACCAAGTTCTAGCCAGCAGTGCACAAATTGCCAAAACTTCAATAAACTCATTGAAGAAATGAAGCTAAAATTCCATGTAGCAAACACCAAGAAAAAATACAAATCCTAACCCTCGTGCCACAAAGCTGGTCTACCAAAAAGACAATGGTGCAATTCAAAGTTTCAGAATACATGCTTCGCGATGCTGGGAAGCTGAAAGAAGAACAGGGAATACTAACAATTCCTAAGACAATGCCGGGCAAGTCAGGTCCTGAGGAAGTGAAGGAAAGGGTAGTACAGTTTTTTGAGGGTGAAGAATTTAGTCGAATGTTTACCGGAAAGAAATAAAGTCATGATCAGTGCACAAAGAAGATGGAGAATCATAATTAGATTTTTTCGATATCGCACCAAGGTATGTCATTTTCAGTCCTCTGGCTGAACTAGGAATTCAGATCCCAACCTAAATAAAAGTTACTCTTGTACAGAACAATCTGCTCTATCCAATGGTGTCATTTCAAACCCAATTGGAAATGACGCATATTGAGATATTTTGCCTTGAATGTTGGCTAGTTTTGCACAAAAAAAATTTTGGGCCAACATTCAAGTGGACCACCTCTGGACATATGGATACAACAGAGTTGCTATTGTATCACTGCATAATATTGTGCTTGTTATACATCGTTGCAAACGATCATGGCGTTTAGACCTTTTGGTGATGAGTAAGTGGTCTCAAAATTGGGGTACAAATTTCTCACGACAAAATTTGGCAGTGAATGGATAGCTGAATGGCCACCCATACTGCTTTTTTGATTACACTGCTGTATTCTACACCAAACATCGTCCTCGTATGTCAAATTTCACACTCCTACAGGCAATAAAAGTGATTTAACAAAGGGTCAAAGTTGGTCGTTTTGTGGCATTTACTCATTAACGGGACGAAAGCCCATTGAATATGGACCTGTTATTTAAGAACCAAAGCAGATTGAGCTCTATGATTTTGCAAAGTGTCATTTGGGGTCTAGGGCTGTCTCACTACAAAATTTCATGGCATTTGGAGAGGGTCGAGTGAGAACCATAGGTGTCTTTGTGGTTATTTGAGATGGAATGACCCTTATGTGTTTCTTCAGATGGGGACTACATGATGAGGCGGCATACTCTAAGACTGGCCTCACGTAGGCAGTGTAAAGCGCCCTAAAAACCTCCTCACTTAGGTTTCTGAATGAAGTTTTAACTTTTGCCAGTGTAGAGTACGCTGCTGTCGATATCCTATTTATATGTGCCTCAGGAGATAGATTAGGTGTTACGTCCACCCCCGGGTCTCTTTCACGCGTCGTTACAGGTAGGCTGTTCCCCTTCATTGTGTACTGTCCCTTTGGTCTCCTATCACCTAGTCCCATTTCCATAACTTTACATTTATTCGTGTTGAATTCTAGTAGTCATTTCTCTGACCATCTCTGCAGCCTGTTCAAGTCCTCTTGGAGGATCTTACAATCCTCGTCTGTCACAACTCTTCTCATCAACTTTGCGTCATCCGCGAACATCGACATGTAGGACTCTACTCCTGTAAACATGTCGTTAACATATACTAGAAATAGAATTTGTCCCAGCACCGATCCTTGAGTTACTCCACTTGTTACTGTTCGCCAGTCAGACTTCTCTCCCCTTACCGTAACTGTGTGTGTGTGTGTGTGTGTGTGTGTGTGTGTGTGTGTGTGTGTGTGTGTGTGTGTGTGTGTGTGTGTGTGTGTGTGTGTGTGTGTGTGTGTGTACTTACCTAATTGTGCTTGCGAGTGTTGAGCTCTGGCTCTTTGGTCCCGCCTCTCAACTGTCAATCAACAGGTGTACTGGTTCCTGAGCCTACTGGGCTCTATCATATCTACACTTGAAACTGTGTATGGAGTCAGCCTCCACCACATCACTGCCTAATGCATTCCGTTTGTCAACCACTCTGACAATGAAACAATTCTTTCTAACGTCTCTATGGCTCATTTGGGCACTCGGTTTCCACCTGTGTCCCCTAGTGCGTGTGCCCCTTGTGTTAAATAGCCTGTCTTTATCTACCCTATCAATTCCTCTGAGAATCTTGTATGTGGTGATCATGTTCCCTCTAACTCTTCTGTTTCCCAGTGACGTGAGGTTTAATTCCCGTAGTCTCTCCTCGTAGCTCATACCTCTCAGCTCGGGTACTAGTCTGGTGGCAAACCTTGGAACCTTTTCCAGTTTAGTCTTATGCTTGACTAGATATGGACTCCATGCTGGAGCCGCATACTCCAGGATTGGTCTGACATATGTGGTATATAATGTTCTGAAAGATTCTTTACACAAGTTTCTAAAGGCTGTTCTTATGTTAGCCAACCTGGCATATGCCGCTGATGTTATCCTCTTGATACGAGCTTCAGGTGACAGATCTGGCGTGATATCAACCCCCAGGTCTTTCTCTCTCTCTCAGTCTCTTGAAGTATTTCATCTCCCAAATGGTACCTTGTATCTGGTCTCCTGCTTCCTACTCCTATCTTCATTACATTACATTTGCTTGGGTTAAACTCTAACAACCATTTGTTCGACCATTCCTGCAGCTTGTCCAGGTCTTCTTGAAGCCTCAAGCTGTCCTCCTCTGTCTTAATCCTTCTCATAATTTTGGCGTCGTCAGCAAACATTGAGAGGAATGAGTCTATACCCTCCGGAAGATCATTTACGTATATCAGAAACAGGATAGGTCCAAGTACAGAGCCCTGTGGGACTCCACTGGTGACTTCACGCCATTCTGAGGTCTCACCCCTCACTGTAACTCTCTGCTTCCTATTGCTTAGGTACTCCCTTATCCACTGGAGCGCCTTACCAGCTACACCTGCCTGTTTCTCCAGCTTATGCATCAACCTTTTATGGGGTACTGTGTCAACGGCTTTCCGACAGTCCAAAAAAAACTGTGTGTGTCGCTTATGTGTATGTGTCTGTTTGTCTGTGTGTTCTCACCTATTTGTACTTACCTATTTGTCCTGAAGGATCGATCTCTAGCTCTTGTACCCCGCTTTTCCAGCCGTTGGTTGACTAATGATCCCTGACCCCTGACCGCTGACCCCTGACCCCTGACCCCTGACCGCTGACCCCTGACCGCTGACCCCTGACCGCTGACCCCTGACCGCTGACCCCTGACCGCTGACCCCTGACCGCTGACCCCTGACCCCTGACCCCTGACCCCTGACCGCTGACCCCTGACCGCTGACCCCTGACCGCTGACCGCTGACCCCTGACCTCTGACCGCTGACCCCTGACCCCTGACCCCTGACCGCTGACCGCTGACCGCTGACCCCTGACCGCTGACCCCTGACCCCTGACCCCTGACCCCTGACCGCTGACCCCTGACCTATCATACCTGCTGTTAAAGTTATGAATGTCGTCAGCCTCACCAACCTGCTCCTTCAGGTCACCCATTTACTCACTTCCCTCACGCTAAAGGAAAACTTTCTAACATCTCTATAACACATCTGAGTCTCAAGCTTCCATCAGTGCCCAATTGTTCTACTATTATTCATTGTAAACATTTCTTCTGTTTTCACCTTCTCAATCCCTCTAGGTATTTTATACGTCTGAATCATGTCCCCCCTCTCCCTCCTCCTCTCTACCGTCGATTATGTCATTTGAATATTGTTAAAATAGAAATTTAACAATAAAAATGCAATTGAAAGGAAAATTAACATAGAATCACGTAACATAAAGTTATAATAACTAATATAATTTGAGGAAAACTAGCAAAATTATGGATAATTCAATTTGAATAATGACAATACAATTTAAAACAAAACAACATAAAATCATACAAGTACAATTAAAATAATTACTGTACAATTTAAAATATCATATAGCATACATTCTTATTATATAAGAATTACTTATTATTACTTATACATTCTAGGACCCCTCCTGTTTCTTATATACTTCAATGATCTGCCTAATGTCTCTAACATGCTTAAACCTATACTGTTTGCTGATGATACTACCCTCATCTACTCTGACCCCCAACCCACTCATATTAAATAATGTTGTAAATAATGAATTAAAAAAAGTTCACCTATGGATGTCAACCAACAAACTAACACTAAACATAGAAAAGACCTACTACATCTTATTTGGAAGCAAATCAACAAATGCAATTCAGCTTCAGATAGACAATGTTAATATCAGTAATAAAAATGATGGAAAGTTCCTTGGCCTATACTTAGACAAGAGACTCAACTTCAGCACCCACATACAACACGTAACTAAACAGGTTTATAAAACTGTTGGTATACTCTCTAAGATCAGATATTATGTACCCTACTCTGCTCTCCTCTCACTCTATTATGCACTTATCTATCCCTATCTTACTTATGGTATCTGTGCATGGGGTTCAACCTCTGCAACCTACCTCAACCCCATCATCACCCAGCAGTAATCTGCTATCAGAACAATAACAAACTCTGCTTTCAGACAACACTCAGCCCCCTTGTTTAACTCCCTAAACATGCTAAACATAAACTCACTCCACAAATTCTCTTGTGCCAACTACATTTACAAAACCCTGTTCTTAAATGCAAACCATGCTCTGAAACTCTCCCTGGACAGATGTAATAGGACCCATTATCACCACACCAGAAATAAATATCTCTTTGATATCCCCAGAGTTAAACTTAATCTGTGTAAACACACTATACAAATAAAGGGACCCAGTCCATGGAACTCACTCCCTAGTGATTTGAAAAGCTGTCCAACTTTTGCCTCATTCAAAAATAAAATAAAAAAGTACCTGATTTCATCTTCATAATTGCCTACCTGGTGCTTAAACTCGCACTGTATCAGTGCTACTCAGTCCCCCAATATTTGTACCTAAGCCATATTACTTTACCATTGTTATCTTAGATATCATCTGATATCATGGTTGTTGTATTGAGTGCATTTTCTACTGCATTATTCCTTCAATTGATCCTCATATTGTGCTTCAGTGAACCAATGTATAACTCTGAAATGTTATCTTCATGTACCTTAGGGAGCCGGTCGGCCGAGCGGACAGCACACTGGACTTGTGATCCTGTGGTCCTGGGTTCGATCCCAGGCGCCGGCGAGAAACAATGGGCAAAGTTTCTTTCACCCTATGCCCCTGTTACCTAGCAGTAAATAGGTACCTGGGTGTTAGTCAGCTGTCACGGGCTGCTTTCTGGGGGTGGAGGCCTGGTCGAGGACCGGGCCGCGGGGACACTAAAGCCCCGAAATCATCTCAAGATAACCTCAAGATAACCTCAAGATAACCTAGTAATCCTTGTTCATTACTGTGTACTGTTATTATTCTGTATTATAATCTGCTTTTGTGTCAAAATTTCTTACCATGAACTTGGAAACATTTGTTGTCGATTTTACTGTGAATTATTTACTTAAAATTATCTGTTAGTTTAAGGACTTGCCGGAAACACAACCCGTTCTCGCACTTTCATATAGTCAATATTGACTTATTAAATACGTGCATATGTGGCATACTAAACATACTAGTTTACCTTGAAAAGCTTCATAGAAAACACCGACATTACCTAACCTTCTTAGTATGTTAAGATAAGTCTCTTATTGCTTCGTAATTACAATTATTACTTAACCTATTATAGGTATTATAGGTAACCTATACCTATTATAGGTATAGGTTAAGTAATAATTGTAATTACGAAGCAATAAGAGGCTTATCTTAACATACTAAGAAGGTTAGGTAATGTCGGTGTTTTCTATGAAGCTTTTCAAGGTAAACTAGTATGTTTAGTATGCCACATATGCACGTATTTAATAAGTCAATATTGACTATATGAAAGTGCGAGAACGGGTTGTGGAAACGCTATGCGTGCTGGTAGCTTTACAAGAATGTAAGATCAGCTTCATTTCTATATTCTCTCTTAACCCCCAATGTACCTTCTTGTATATAAATAAACAAATAAATATATAAATTATTAGAATACCATTTAAAGGAGCAGTAACATAAAATCAATTAAAACTTCAAGTAAAACTAACATAAATAAATTCTACATACTGTTTTAACGATTAGAATACAATTTAAAGGATAATTAACAAAACCGAATACTTTTACGGGCTATTCATGCCCGTGCCACCTCTTGGGTGGCTTAATCTTTATCAATCAACCGAATACTTCAACCCAACTACAACTTAGAGCAAAACTAACATAATAACCTCCAACACTCAGAACACAATATGAAGGCTACCATGAACCAAACATTACATCATTGGTATTCACAATGAAGACTTCTTACAAGACGGAGCAAGGTTTGGCCTCGAATACTATGTACTCTGTACATTGATATGTACACTGACTCCTCACCTCTGCTTGCACTTCCCTCTTGAGTACTCCCAGCTAGGAGCCTATTGGATGCTCTTATACACTGATATCTGCACTGATATGGTGATATCTGCTCCCATACGCTGATATCTGCATTGATACGCTGATATCAGCTCTCATACGCTGATACCTGCACTGATATGCTGATATCTGCTCTCATACGCTGATATCTGCTCTCATATGCTGATATCTGCTCTCATACGCTGATATATGCACTGATATCCTGATATCTGCACTCATACGCTGATATCTGCACTAATACGCTGATATCTGCACTCATATGCTGATATCTGCATTGATACACTGATATCTGCTCTCATACGCTTATATCTGCACTCATACGCTGATATCTGCTCTCATATGCTGATATCTGCTCTCATATGCTGATATCTGCACTCATACGCTGATATCTGCTCTCATATGCTGATATCTGCTCTCATATGCTGATATCTGCACTGATACGCTGATATCTGCTCTCATACGCTGATATCTGCTCTGATACGCTGATATCTGCACTCATACGCTGATATCTGCTCTCATACACTGATATCTGCTCTCATATGCTGATATCTGCTCTCATATACTGATATCTGCACTGATACGCTGATATCTGCACTCATACGCTGATATCTGCTCTCATACACTGATACCTGCACTGATACGCTGATATCTGCTCTCATATGCTGATATCTGCACTGATACACTGATATCTGCACTCATATGCTGATATCTGCTCTCATATGCTGATATCTGCACTGATACGCTGATATCTGCTCTCATATGCTGATATCTGGACTGATATGCTGATATCTGCTCTCATATGCTGATATCTGCACTGATACGCTGATATCTGAACTCATACGCTGATATCTGCTCTCATATGCTGATATCTGCACTGATACACTGATATCTGCTCTCATTCGCTGATATCTGCACTCATACGCTGATATCTGCACTGATATGCTGATATCTGCACTCATACGCTGATATCTGCACTGATACGCTCACATCTGCACTGATACGCTGATATCTGCACTGATATGCTGATATATGTTCTCATACGCTGATATCTGCTCTCATACGCTGATATCTGCACTGATACACTGATATCTGCTCTCATACGCTGATATCTGCACTGATACGCTGATATCTGCACTGATATGCTGATATCTGCTCTCATACGATGATTTCTGCACTGATACGCTGATATCTGCTCTCATACGCTGATATCTGCACTGATACGCTGATATCTGCACTCATATGCTGATATCTGCACTGACATGCTGATATGTACACTGATACGATGATATCTACACTGACACGCTGATATCTGCTTTCATACACTGATATCTGCACTGATACGCTGATATCTGCACTGATACGCTGATATCTGCACTGATACGCTGATATCTGCACTCATCCGCTGATATCTGCACTGACACGCTGATATCTGCACTCATCCGCTGATATCTGTACTCATACACTGATATCTGCACTCATCCGCTGATATCTGCACTGACACGCTGATATCTGCACTCATCCGCTGATATCTGTACTCATACACTGATATCTGCTCTCATATGCTGATATCTGCACTGACACACTGATATCTGCTCTCATACGCTGATATCTGCTTTCATACACTGATATCTGCACTCATACGCTGATATCTGCACTGATACGCTGATATCTACACTGATACCTTATATCTGCACTGATACGCTGATATCTGCTCTCATACACTGACATCTGATCTCATACGCTGATATCTGCACTGATACACTGATATCCGCACTGATACGGTGATATCTGCTCTCATACGCTGATATCTGCTCTCATACACTGATATCTGCTCTCATACGCTGATATCTGCTCTCATATGCTGATATCTGCACTGATACACTGATATCCGCACTGATACGCTGATATCTGCTCTCATACACTGATATCTGCTCTCATACGCTGATATCTGCCCTCATATGCTGATATCTGCACTGATACACTGATATCCGCACTGATACGCTGATATCTGCTCTCATACGCTGATATCTGTTCTCATACACTGATATCTACACTGATATGCTGATATCTGCACTGATATGCTGATATCTGCACTCATACGCTGATATCTGCACTCATACGCTGATATCTGCACTGATATGCTAATATCTGCACTGATAAGCACACAAGGTATCATCTGGGAGATGAAATTCTTCAAGAATCAGAGAGAGAGAGAAACACCTGGGGGTTGATAACATGCCAGACCTGTCTCCTGAAGTCCTCATCAAGAGGATAACATCAGCAGCATATGCCAGGTTGGCCAACATAAGAACGGCCTTTAGAAACTTGTGTAAGGAATCATTCAGAACTTTGTAAACCACCTATGTCAGACCAATCCTGGAGTATGCAGCTCCAACGCGGAGTTCGTACCTAGTCAAAGACAAGACTATGTTGGAAAAGTTTCAAAGGTTTGCCACCAGACTAGTACCCGAACTGAGGGGTATGAGCTTCGAGGAGAGACAACGTGAATTAAACCTCATGTCGCTGGAAGACAGAAGAGTTAGAGGGGACATAATCACCACATACAAGATTCTCAAAGGAATTGATAGGGTAGATAAAGACAGATTATATAACACAGGTTGAAACTAAGTGCCAAGATGAGCCACAGGGACTTTAGAAAGAACTTTTTCAGTGTCAGAGTAGTTAACAGGTGGAATGCATTAGGCAGTGATGTAGTGGAGGCTGACTCCATACACAGTTTCAAATGTGATAGAGATGTGATAGAGCCCAGTAGGCTCAGGAATCTGTGCACCAGTTGATTGACAGTTGAAAGGCGGGACCAAAGGTCCAAAGCTCAACCTCCGCAAGCACAAATAGGTGAGTACAAATAGGTGAGTACACACACACACACACACACAGGAGTCATTGCTGTAAACAACCGATAGCTGGAAAGGCGGGATCCAAGAGTCAATGCTCGATCCTGCAAGCACAAATAGGTGAGTACAAATAGGTGAGTACATACACTGATCCCCCCTGCCCTCATTCACCACCCAGACACCCCCCAGATCCCCCCAGGCACCCCCCAGAGAAAGGGCGACCTCTGGTACCAGAGTTTCCATGAAGAATCTCAAGGTTTGGTACACCAATGCTGATGGGGTATCTAATAAAGCAGAAGAGATAAAAGAAAGAGTGAGTGAGGCAGATCCTGACATAGTTGCAATAGTGGAAACTAAAATAAATGAAAAATCTCGCATGCAATCTTTCCTGAAGGGTACCAGGTGATACGAAAAGAGAGGACACAGAGACAGGGAGGGGGAGTAGCACTCCTAATAAAGCGGAAATGGAAGTTTGAAGACCTGGGAAATCGAGTTACCAATGAGTGCACAAGCTTCATACATGATACTCTGACAGTAGATGGGAGGAAGATTGTGATCTTGGTAATCTACAATCCCCCACCAAACAGTAGAAGACCCAGGCAGGAGTATGATGACAACAACAAGGTATGCATAGATGAACTTCAGAAGGCAGCAACACTAGCCCACAGAATGAGAGCGAAGCTGCTGATCATGGGGGACCTAAATCATGGAGAGATTAACTGGGAATCAAGGAATTCCCATGGAGGGGACGAAACGTGGGGAGCAAAGTTAGAAGATGTTATAGACAGGAATTTGCTAACACAACATGTAAAGGAAGACACAAGGGAAAGAGGAGGAGATGCACCGAGCCTATTAGACCTGATTTTCACCCAGAACGTAGAAGACATCGAGAATTTAGAGCATGAAATACCTCTAGGGGCCAGTGACCATTGTGTCCTAGTCTTTGACTACATGATGGAATTCAAACTTGTGACCATGGGACAAGAGATCTGGGAAAGGAGAGCTGACTACAGGAAAGGGGACTATATGAGGATAAGGGACTATCTGGGTGAAGTGCAGTGGGAGGAAGAAATCAGAGGAAAAACAGTCCAAGATATAATGGACCTGGTCATACGGGAATGCCAGGAGGCCGAAGAGAGATTTATACCAACGGTAAAGGGAAAAAATAAGAAGGAATATAATAACCCATGGTTTAATAGACAGTGTCAGGAAGCAAAAATGGCCAGCAGGCGGGAGTGGAGGAAGTACAGATGACAAAGGACTGAGGACAACAAGATCAGATACAACAGAGCTAGGAACGATTACATTAACATAAGACGAACATCGGAAAGGGACTATGAGAACGATGTTGCGATCAAAGCGAAAAAACAACCTAAGTTACTACACAGTCATATAAGAAGCAAAATGTCGGTGAACGACCAAGTGACAAGACTAAGGAAGACAGAGGGGGCATATACTGAAAGTGACAAGGAAATCTGCGAGGCACTGAATGCCAGTTTCCATGGAGTGTTCACAACCGAGCCTGAGCAGCTCCCATTGTTGGAAGGGGTTACCCTAGATGAAAGACTATCAGATATAGAGGTGACAGCAGAGGAGGTAATGAAACAGTTGACAACTCTAGATGCAACTAAAGCAGTTGGACCAGACAAAGTATCACCGTGGATACTAAAAGAGGCAGTGCAGCCCTCAGCGTGCCTCTGGCAAGGATATTAAATGAATCACTTATGTCAGGAGAATTGTCCAGTTGCTGGAAGAAGGCAAATGTTGTACCGATTTTCAAGAAAGGTGATAGGGAGGAGGCACTTAACTATAGACCCGTATCACTGACAAGCATCCCCTGTAAAATTCTTGAGAGAATAATTAGGCTACGACTGGTTGCACACCTGGAGAACGTTAGCTTCGTAAACAAACATCAACATGGGTTCTGGACAGGGAAATCGTGAGTAACAAAACTTCTGGAATTCTATGATAAAATAACGAGGATAAGACAGGACAGAGATGGTTGGGCAGACTGCATATTTCTGGACTGCCAAAAAGCCTTTGATACAGTACCGCACATGAGACTGCTGTTCAAGCTCGAGAGGCAGGCGGGGGTGGGGGGAAAGGTCCTAGCATGGATAAGGAACTACCTAACAGGAAGGAGCCAAAGAGTTACGGTAAGGGGCGAGAAGTCGGACTGGCGAACAGTAACAAGTGGAGTACCACAAGGATCAGTGCTGTAACCCATTCTATTTCTAGTATATGTTAACGACATGTTTACAGGCGTAGAGTCCTACATGTCGATGTTCGCGGATGATGCTAAATTGATGAGAAGAGTTGTGACAAATGAGGATTGCAGAATCCTCCAAGAGGACCTGAACAGGTTGCAGAAATGGTCAGAGAAATGACTACTAGAGTTCAACACGAGCAAATGTAAAGTTATGGAAATGGGACTAGGTGATAGGAGACCGAAGGAACAATACACAATGAAGGGGAACAGCCTACCCGTGACGACGCGCGAAAGAGACCTGGGTGTGGACGTAACACCTATTCTATCTCCTGAGGCACATATAAATAGGATAACGACAGCAGCGTACTCTACACTGGCAAAAGTTAGAACATCATTCAGAAACCTAAGTAAGGAGGCATTTAGGGCGCTTTACACTGTCTACGTGAGGCCAGTCTTAGTGTATGCCGCCTCATCATAGAGTCCCCATCTGAAGAAGCATATAATGAAACTGGAAATGGTTCACAAGTTTGCAACGAGACTCGTCCCAGAGTTACAAGGGATGGGGTATGAGGAGCGCCTGAGGGAACTGTGTCTTATGACACTAGAAAGAAGAAGAGAGAGGGGGGGATATGATAGGAACGTATAAAATACTCAGGGGGATTGACAGAGTGGACATAGACGAAATGTTCACACGTAATAGTAACAGAACGAGGGGACATGGATGGAAGCTGGAAACTCAGATGAGTCACAGAGATGTTAGGAAGTTTTCTTTTAGCGTGAGAGTAGTGGAAAAATGGAATGCACTTCAGGAACAGGTTGTGGAAGCAAATACTATTCATAATTTTAAAACCAGGTATGATAGGGAAATGGGACAGGAGTCATTGCTGTAAACAACCGATGCTCGAAAGGCGGGATCCAAGAGTCAAGGCTCGATCCTGCAGACACAACTAGGTGAGCACACACACACACACACACACACACACACACACACACACACACACACACACACACACACACACACACACACACACACACACACACACCCACACACACACACACACACACCACACACACACACACACACACACACACACACACACACACACACACACACACACACACACACACACACACACACACACACACACACACACACACACACACACACACACACACACACACACACACACACATACACACACACACACACACACACACACACACACACACACACACACACACACACACACACACACACACACACACACACACACACACACACACACACACCATAATGGAAGGTCTGGTCATTGTGTGTTGAAGAGTTCTCCTTAATGTCAAGCGTCTGTTTGGAGCCACACTTGTGTGTAGGTGTGGGGAACCTGTTTGGTGGTGCAGGTGTGTTGTACACCTGTAGGTGGTTGGTGGTGCAGGTGTGTTGTACACCTGTAGGTGGTTGGTGGTGCAGGTGTGTTGTACACCTGTAGGTGGTTGGTGGTGCAGGTGTGTTGTACACCTGTAGGTGGTTGGTGGTGCAGGTGTGTTGTACACCTGTAGGTGGTTGGTGGTGCAGGTGTGTTGTACACCTGTAGGTGGTTGGTGGTGCAGGTGTGTTGTACACCTGTAGGTGGTTGGTGGTGCAGGTGTGTTGTACACCTGTAGGTGGTTGGTGGTGCAGGTGTGTTGTACACCTGTAGGTGGTTGGTGGTGCAGGTGTGTTGTACACCTGTAGGTGGTTGGTGGTGCAGGTGTGTTGTACACCTGTAGGTGGTTGGTGGTGCAGGTGTGTTGTACACCTGTAGGTGGTTGGTGGTGCAGGTGTGTTGTACACCTGTAGGTGGTTGGTGGTGCAGGTGTGTTGTACACCTGTAGGTGGTTGGTGGTGCAGGTGTGTTGTACACCTGTAGGTGGGTGGTGGTGCAGGTGTGTTGTACACCTGTAGGTGGTTGGTGGTGCAGGTGTGTTGTACACCTGTAGGTGGTTGGTGGTGCAGGTGTGTTGTACACCTGTAGGTGGTTGGTGGTGCAGGTGTGTTGTACACCTGTAGGTGGTTGGTGGTGCAGGTGTGTTGTACACCTGTAGGTGGTTTTACACCTGTAAGTGGGTTACATCAAGCTTATTGCTACAAGCAGGTACTGGACCACTGACAGTGCTCCAGTACCTGCTTGTAGCTCCACCACCACTGTCAGTGGTCCAGTACCTGCTTGTAGCTCCACCACCACTGTCAGTGGTCCAGTACCTGCTTGTAGCTCCACCACCACTGTCAGTGGTCCAGTACCTGCTTGTAGCTCCACCACCACTGACAGTGGTCCAGTACCTGCTTGTAGCTCCACCACCACTGACAGTGGTCCAGTACCTGCTTGTAGCTCCACCACCACTGACAGTGGTCCAGTACCTGCTTGTATCTCCCCCAGTCTCCAGTGCCCCAGCTTGTAAAAGTGAAAGTCAAGAGGTCAACAATCGCCAACTTTTTCTCTCGCAAACAAACGCCATTTTTTAAGCGAGAGTTTTCGCTAAAAAAATAACGGTGATGGGAGGAGTTTTTTTTGGGCGGGAAACATTTGGCGGGTGAAACAAGTGAGTGTGGTTGAGTACTGACGTTGTGAGGCGACCAGGTGGTGCGGACATGAGGGCCGGCGTCTGGCTTACCTGGAGAGAGAGAGAGAGAGAGAATCATTAAAGGTTACCACATGTCTACTGTTTTATCCTCTCCCAGAGGTTCCGCTAGGCCAGTATTGACCTCCACCCGCACATACTGCCACTACCGCCATCTGAGGGAGCCTGGTAGAGGTTAAAGCACACAAGAGATTGAATAAAACGCTAGAAAGACAACAGATGTGCCGGCGTGCAAGCGACCTCGAGCTATGAATGTGTCGGTGTTTAAGCGACCTCCAGGTGTAAACACAAGGCCGCTGCGCGCGCACCCCAACACCTTCCGAAAGTCAACATCTGTCTGCCATTCATTCTTTTCTGGTCAAATTAAAGCCCACGCTGTCATTCAGGCTTTTATAAGCCCAGTATTCATTTATATTACTCAAATACAGGTAAAAGATCACAGAACTGTGGCGTGTTTAGCCAGGTAAGGCTCCTTGGGGGGGGGGGGGGGGGAGTCACTAGGCTTCCCGGCCTAGTTGAACACTCATGTTGGTCATATATTTGTGTCACACACACACACACACACACACACACACACACACACACACACACACACACACACACACACACACGCACGCATACACACGTACACGAGGGGTACGCGAACAAGGGGACACAGGTGGAGACTGAGTACCCACATGAGCCACAGGGACGTTAGAAAGAACTTTTTCAGTGTCAGAGTAATTAACGGATGGAATGCATTAGGCAGTGATGTGGTGGAGGCTGACTCCATACACAGTTTCAAGTGTAGATATGATAGAGCCCAGTAGGCTCAGGAACCTGTACATCATCATATATATATATATATATATATATATATATATATATATATATATATATATGAACACCAGGTGTGTAGGGGCAGGTGTCTGCACGTGTCTACGTCTATCTGTGTTTGGGTGTTGCATATGAATATGTATTTATGTGAGTGACAGTGATTTACGTCATGTGTGTGTCTCTTCTCCCCAATATGGGTACGCAGTACTCGGAGTACTAGCGGGGGGGGGGGGGATAAGCTTACACCCCCCCCCTCTTGTTTGTTAAGGAGTCAGCTCGCATTAGGCACACTTCCCCCCCCCCCCCCCCCCTAGTGTAAGTGGAGGTCAGGTCCCATTTACAATGTTGGGTGCGTACCGGAGCCCCGTGTATGGTTAGTGTGTGGTGTACTGAGGGGGGTCACTTTCCCCCTGGTGTGTGTGTGGTGTACTGAGGGGGGGTCACTTTCCCCCTGGTGTGTGTGTGGTGTACTGAGGGGGGTCACTTTCCCCCTGGTGTGTGTGGTGTACTGAGGGGGGATCACTTTCCCCCTGGTGTGTGTGTGGTGTACTGAGGGGGGGTCACTTTCCCCCTGGTGTGTGTGTGGTGTACTGAGGGGGGTCACTTTCCCCCTGGTGTGTGTGGTGTACTGAGGGGGGGTCACTTTCCCCCTGGTGTGTGTGTGGTGTACTGAGGGGGGGTCACTTTCCCCCTGGTGTGTGTGGTGTACTGAGGGGGGATCACTTTCCCCCTGGTGTGTGTGTGGTGTACTGAGGGGGGGTCACTTTCCCCCTGGTGTGTGTGTGGTGTACTGAGGGGGATCACTTTCCCCCTGGTGTGTGTGGTGTACTGAGGGGGGGTCACTTTCCCCCTGGTGTGTGTGGTGTACTGAGGGGGGGTCACTTTCCCCCTGGTGTGTGTGTGGTGTACTGAGGGGGGTCACTTTCCCCCTGGTGTGTGTGTTGTACTGAGGGGGGGGTCACTTTCCCCCTGGTGTGTGTGGTGTACTGAGGGGGGGTCACTTTCCCCCTGGTGTGTGTGGTGTACTGAGGGGGGGTCACTTTCCCCCTAGTGTGTGTGGTGTACTGAGGGGGGTCACTTTCCCCCTGGTGCGTGTGGTGTACTGAGGGGGGTCACTTTCCCCCTGGTGTGTGTGTGGTGTACTGAGGGGGGTCACTTTCCCCCCTGGTGTGTGTGGTGTACTGAGGGGGGGTCACCTTCCCCCTAGTGTGTGTGTGGTGTTTACTCACCTAATTGTGATTTTGGGTGGGGGGGAAAGGGGGAGAGTGAGGGTTGAGCTTTGGCTCTTTGGTCCCTCCTCTCAACTGTCAATCAACTGGTGTACAGATTCCTGAGCCTACTGGGCTCTATCATATCTACACTTGAAACTGTGTATGGAGTCAGCCTCCACCACATCACTGCCTAATGCATTCCAACTGTTAACTACTCTGACACTGAAAAAGTTCTTTCTAACGTCCCTGTGGCTCATTTGGGTACTCAGTCTCCACCTATGTCCCCTTGTTCGTGTACCACTCGTGTTAAATAATTTATCTTTATCTACCCTGTCTTCTGAGAAGTTTGTAGGTAGTGATCATGTCTCCCCTTACTCTTCTGTCTTCCAGTGTCGTGAGGTGCTTCTCACGCAGCCTTTCCTCATAACTCATGCCTCTTAGTTCTGGGACTAGTCTAGTAGCATACCTTTGGACTTTTTCCAGCTTCGTCTTGTGCTTGACAAGGTACGGGCTCCATGCTGGGGCCGCATACTCCAGGATTGGTCTTACATATGTGGTGTACAAGATTCTGAATGATTGCTTATACAGATTCCTAAAGGCAGTTCTGATGTTAGCCAGCCTCGCATATGCCGCAGATGTTATTCTTTTTATGTGGGCTTCAGGAGACAGGTTTGGTGTGATATCAACTCCTAGATCTTTCTCTCTGTTCGTTTCATTAAGTACTTCATCTCCCATTCTGTATCCTGTGTCTGGCCTCCTGTTTCCACCGCTTAGTTTCAATACCTTACATTTACTCGGGTTGAACTTTAGCAGCCATTTGTTAGACCGTTCCTTCAGTCTGTCTAGGTCATCTTGTAGCCTCATACTATCGTCCTCTGTCTTAATCCTCCTCATAATTTTTGCATCATCAGCAAACAATGAGAGAAACGAGTCTATACCCTCTGGAAGATCATTTACATATATCAGAAACAGTATAGGTCCAAGGACTGACCCCTGCGGTACTCCACTCGTAACGTCTCGCCAATCTGAGACCTCACCCCTCACACTGACTCGTTGTCTCCTGTTGCTTAGGTACTCCTTTATCCAATGGAGTACCTTCCCTCTCACTCCAGCCTGCATCTCTAGCTTTTTCACTAGTCTCTTGTGTGGTACTGTGTCAAAGGCTTTCTGGCATTCCCAAAAACATATGCAGTCTGCCCACCCCTCTGTTTCTTGCCTGATTTTTGTTGCCTGGTCGTAGAATTCAAGTAACCCTGTGAGGCAGGACCTGCCATCCCTGAACCCATGTTGATGCTGTGTTACAAAGTTTTTTCGCTCCAGATGTTCCACTAGCTTTCTTCGCACAATTTTCCCCATCAGCTTGCATGGTATGCAGGTTAGGGACACTGGCCTATAGTTCAGGGCCTCCTGCCTATCCCCTTTCTTGTATATCGGGACTACGTTAGCTGCTTTCCAAATTTCTGGCAGTTCCCCTGTTGCCAGTGATTTGTTATACACTATGGAGAGTGGCAGGCACAGTTCTGCTGCTCCTTCTGTAACAAGACTGTGGACTAGAGCCGTGGCTATTCAGGAAGGTGTTGTGCCCATCGCTCATTAATACAAAAAAGAGAAAGTAAAGTAAGCAGAAGTGCTTGGGTCGTCTACTGCATGAGAGCTGCCGGTAAACACCAAAGAGAATAAATACTTCAAACATTTAATATAACAAAAAATGACTTTAATTTGACACAAAATGATAAGTAACAATTAATGAAAACAAAAGCCCTTATCCACTTGACTTACACACAAGCAAAAGAGAAATATATACATGTGAAGTTTATATTAAATAGCAATATAGAAGGTAATACTTTATTCACTCTGGCTATGTGTGTGTACCGTGACGGGGAGGCGAGAGTACATGTTACAGGCGTGAGCACTCCACGGGTAACCTGTTGAGAGGGGCGCAGGCAACCCCTCATGTATGGGGCATGATGTCATAGTTGGCACGAATTCTGGAGTTTAACATTCTGCCGGCAGGTAAACGATGGAGAGGTGTCGTTAGCTGGAGGTGTCTGGTCCACCGTGGGTATTGAAGCGTGGGGGGGGGGGGGGGGGACGGAGGTGGGTCTAGACAACAATATGTTTGAGCATGTATTGTTGTTGTTGTCGTTGATGTTGAATCTTAAAGTAAAGATACCATGCGGGCCTATAGCCTTTGTCACATCCAACACTAGCAAAAGCTTCCTTACTTCCCCGCTGGTAATCTCAAACTCTTCTAGTGGTTCTTGGTTAACACTTCCCTCTCTTATCTCTGGAATTTCTCCTTGCTCAAATGTAAAGACCTCCTGGAATTTCTTATTCAGTTCCTCACACACTTCCTTGTCATTTGTAGTGAATCTGTCCGCCCCTATCCTTATATTCCATTACCTGTTCCTTTACTGTTGTTCTTCTCCTGATGTGGCTGTGCAGCAATTTAGGTTTTGTGTGTGTGTGTGTGTGTGTGTGTGTGTGTGTGTGTGTGTGTGTGTGTGTGTGTGTGTGTGTGTGTGTGTGTGTGTGTGTGTGTGTGCGCGCGTGTGCGTGTGTGTGTGTGTGTGTGTGTGTGAGGTAAGAGGTACTGTCATGGGGGCAGACAGTGCTACAGTGAGACACAAGGGGCGGTGTCGTAGAGACACAGCTCACTATTCTGGGCCTCAGATGCCAACTACATTCACCAACAACTACCTTGCTCCTCGCCATCACCTGTGCCGTATACTTCGACATTCCGAAATATTTCGCTCAGGTCAGCGTCTGTAACACCAGTACCTAGCAATGAAGTAATCTGATTTCGACCGATGGAAAATCACCTTTTATTATAGTACAATATCGTAAGTTTTCGCTCGCTGGCGAGTACTCTCCATCGTGTATTTAATGAACGAACTTTGATAGGAAGTGCTGAAAACCAGTGGGAAAATTACCTGAGAGTGAAAGTTCCGGTATGGGCGAGCAGGTGCCAAGTATGTAAATATTGGGCGAGTTTTTGGTGGTCAGAATCTGTCATGACATGTTGACATGACATGTTGACATGGCATGTTGACATGGCATGTTGACATTTCGTTTTTCATGTTTATTTATGCGTATAAATATCCTCACGGCCTTCTGTCTACTACGTCTGTGTTGTTAGCCTCGACACACTCTATTTCTCTCATAAATATTGAAATAAAGTCAACGTTCTTGTGCTTAAAATCTGGAACTAAATTTCTTGTTCAATGTCAGATAGCAAGAAGACTCTTGGAGATTTTTACAGGAAATATTTTTTAATGAAAATTACCTGAAATACCTAAATATGCCTCAATATATATATATATATATATATATATATATATATATATATATATATATATATATGTCGTACCTAGTAGCCAGAACTCACTTTTTGGCCTACTATTCAAGGCCCGATTTGCCTAATAAGCCAAGTTTTCCTGAATTAATATATTTTTTCTAATTTTTTTCTTATGAAATGATAAAGCTACCCATTTCATTATGTATGAGGTCAATTTTTTTTTATTGGAGTTAAAATTAACGTAGATATATGACCGAACCTAACCAACCCTACCTAACCTAACCTAACCTATCTTTATAGGTTAGGTTAGGTTAGGTAGCCGAAAAAGTTAGGTTAGGTTAGGTTTGGTAGGTTAGGTAGTCGAAAAACAATTAATTCATGAAAACTTGGCTTATTAGGCAAATCGGGCCTTGAATAGTAGGCCAAAAAGTGAGTTCTGGCTACTAGGTACGACATATATATATATATATATATATATATATATATATATATATGTCGTACCTAGTAGCCAGAACTCACTTCTCAGCCTACTATGCAAGGCCCGATTTGCCTAATAAGCCAAGTTTTACTGAATTAATATATTTTCTCTAATTTTTTTCTTATGAAATGATAAAGCAACCCATTTCATTATGTATGAGGTCAATTTTATTTTATTGGAGTTAAAATTAACGTAGATATATGACCGAACCTAACCAACCCTACCTAACCTAACCTAACCTAACCTAACCTATCTTTATAGGTTAGGTTAGGTTAGGTAGCCAAAAACGTTAGGTTAGGTTAGGTTAGGTAGGTTAGGTTGTCGAAAAAACATTAATTCATGAAAACTTGGCTTATTAGGCAAATCGGGCCTTGCATAGTAGGCTGAGAAGTGAGTTCTGGCTACTAGGTACGACATATATATATATATATATATATATATATATATATATATATATATATATATATATATATATATATATATATATATATATATATATATATATATATATATATTCTGCAAACTGAAAGTATATGTAAAAAACAACGCAATATTTAAAAATTATTTGTAGTGATTTAGCTAAAATAGAGATATAATCAATCCACTGGGAAGTATATGTCTAATTCTAAGACTGTTATATCTCTAAGATAATCTTCCTAGATACAATTATCTTAGAAGAAAGAAGAATGGCTGGCGGGAGTTCCGGTAAGCCTAACCTTCATAAGTCATTCTCTCTCTCTCCTAAAAATTAAAATAGTCAGGTAAATATAATCAGTATCTGGCAACACCAGTTGGTGTTGCCAGCGTGGTGGTCAGGTCTTTTACTGATATATTTATTTGTTTCTTAATTATTGGATGACAAACTAAATTATTGAGAAAATAACCCTAAATGTCATCCATTCTGACACACACTCACACACACACACACACACACACACACACTCACACACACACACACACACACACACACACACACACTCACACACTCACACACACACACACACACACACTCATACACACACACACACACACACACACACACTCACACTCACACACACACACACACACACACACACACACTCACACTCACACACACACACACTCACACTCACACACACACACACACACACACACTCATACACACACACACACACACACACACACACACACTCATACACACACACACACACACACACACAAATGAGCCACAGAGACATTAGAAAGAACTTTTTCAGTGTCAGAGTGGTTAACAAGTGGAATGCATTAGGCAGTGATGTGGTGGAGGCTGACTCCATACACAGTTTTAAATGTAGATATGATAGAGCCCAATAGGTTCAGGAACCTGTACACCAGTTGATTGACAGTTGAGAGGCGGGACCAAAGAGCCAGAGCTCAACACTCGCAAGCACAACTAGGTGAGTACACCTAGAGTATATCTAAGACAGGGAATATCTAACTAAACTAGAAGAGTTTGAGATTACCAGCGGGGAAGTAAGAAAGCTTTTGCTAGTTGGATGTGACAAAGGCTATAGGCCCAGATAGAATCTCCCCTTGGATACTAAAGGAAGGAGCAGAAGCACTGTGCCTGCCACTCTCCATGGTGTATAACAAATCACTGGCAACAGGGGAACTGCCAAAAATTTGGAAGACGGCTAATGTAGTCCCGATATACAAGAAAGGGGATAGACAGGAGGCACTGAACTACAGGCCAGTGTCCCTAACCTGCATACCATGCAAGCTGATGGAGAAGATTGTGCGAAGAAAGCTAGTGGAACATCTGGAGCGAAAGAACTTTGTAACACAGCATCAACATGGGTTCAGGGATGGCAAGTCCTGCCTCACAGGATTAATTGAATTCTACGACCAGGCAAGAAAAATCAGGCAAGAAAGAGAGGGGTGGGCAGACTGCATATTTTTGGATTACCAGAAAGCCTTTCACACAGTACCGCACAAGAGGCCAGTGAAAAAGCTGGAGATGCAGGCAGGAGTGAAATGGAAGGTACTGCACTTAATAAGGGAGTACCTAAGCAACGGAAGCCAGCGAGCCACTGTGAGGGGTGAGGTCTCAGATTGGCGAGACGTTACGAGTGGAGTCCCGCAGGGGTCAGTCCTTGGACCTATACTGTTTCTGATATATGTAAATATCAATTCCTAGAAGGAATTGACTCGTTTCTCTCAATGTTTGCTGATGATGCAAAAATTATGAGGAGGATTAAGACAGAGGATGATAGTATGAGGCTACAAGATGACCTAGACAAACTGAAGGAATGGTCCAACAAATGGCTGCTAAAGTTCAACCCCGAGTAAATGTAAGGTAATGAAACTAGGTGGTGGAAACAGGAGGCCAGACACAGGATACAGAATGGGAGATGAAGTACTTAATGAAACGGACAGAGAGAAAGATCTAGGAGTTGATATCACACCAAACCTGTCTCCTGAAGCCCACATAAAAAGAATAACGTCTGCGGCATATGCGAGGCTGGCTAACATCAGAACGGCGTTCAGGAACCTGTGTAAGGAATCATTCAGAATCTTGTACACCACATATGTAAGACCAATCCTGGAGTATGCGGCCCCAGCATGGAGCCCGTACCTTGTCAAGCACAAGACGAAGCTGGAAAAAGTCCAGAGGTATGTCACTAGACATAGTCCCAGAACTAAGAGGCATGAGTTATGAGGAAAGGCTGCGGGAAATGTAGAAATGCACCTCGCGTCGCAGGAGGACAGACGAGCTCGACCGGACATGATTGCCACATACAAAATTCTGAGGGGAATTGACAGGGTTGACAAAGATGGATTATTCAACACAGGTGGAACACGCACAAGGGGACACAGGTGGAAACTGAGTACCCAGAGGAGTACACGCCCACTGATGACAGTGGGCGTGTACGACTATACGCCCACGGTGGGACATGAGGACAAGCAACCTCCCATGTACGTCCATACCGGTCCATGTTCTCCCACTCACGCCCACACACGCCCACACCGAGAGCACGCTTACACCTGCCTGCCCACGCCCACGTGCACTCTCTCCCGCCCACACCTGCCTGCCCACACCTGACCTTACCAGCCCACACACACACACTCACACACACAGACACACACACACACACACACACACACACACACACACACACACATGAGCCACAGAGATATTAGAAAGAACTTTTTTAGTGTCAGAGTGGTTGACAAATGGAATGCATTAGGTGGTGATGTGGTGGAGGCTGACTCCATACACAGTTTCAAATGTAGATATGATAGAGCCCAATAGGCTCAGGAACCTGTACACCTGTTGATTGACAGTTGAGAGGCGGGACCAAAGAGGCAGAGCTCAAGCCCCGCAAACACAACTAGGTGAGTACAACTAAGTGAGTACACACACACACCCACACACACACACACACACACACACACACACACACACACACACACACACACACACACACACACACACACACACACACACACACACACACACAGCAGAATGTCAACAAAGATGGCCGCCACCACAGGGGAGGACAGTACCCCAACAAAGGCATGTTTTGCAGGTTTCTCACAAGAAGAGGCAATGAAAGGTGGTTGTCTTGGCAGGTTAGTGATCAATGAGGACTTGCTAAAGAATTATGAAGAAAACGTTATTAAATTAGAACAAGAAAATGAAGGTCTCAAGATTCAGTTTTGTAATTTAAAAGGAAGTATTTTCCAGCAAGATAAGGAAATTACCAGCATGACTGATACGGTAAGGATACAGGAGGAACACATCAAGAAACTAGTCAAGGATAATAAGGCATGGAAAGTGAAGAGCAGGGAATTTGAAGACATTAACAAGAAAATAGACTCGTATGGTGAACAACTCCAAGGGAGCCTGAGGGCTAACATGGAGTTAGGCAAGGAGATACAACGAGAAACATCATTGGCAACTCAGATAGAGGAAGCTAATAAAGAACTAGAAAAGTATAAAGAAGAAATAAAAGAGACATATGCCCAAGTTGTAAAAGAGAAAGAGACAATCAAGGAAGAATGTTCGGAAGTCAAACCAGAAATGACCAACAAGAAGCAGAAATAAGGCAAACAATTAGGAAAGAACTGGTTACCAACAGTAAACTGGTACAAAACACTCCAGATAGAAGTAAGTCCATAATAATTTTTGGATGTTTAGAGAAAGAAATTTCCTCTAGGGTGGACCGAGCAGCAGAAGAGATGAAAATCATAGAGAAAATAGTAGGTTTAGGAGAAGACTCAAAGGAAAATGTCAGTGATTTTAGAAAAATAGGAAAATATGAGAAAGACAAGAACCGCCCCTTAAGGGTGACGTTTAATGGAGTGAAACACATGATGGAAGTGATTAGAAATGCCAGGAAATTTTGCAGAGTGATGAGGTTGGCAAACATTGGTCGATAAGACAAGACCTCTCATAAGAGGTCAGAGAAAAGCTGAAAATGAACCTCATTGAACCAAAACGTCTAAATGGGGATAGAAATGAAGAAGAGAGAAATTCTCTTTCTTGCAAAGTGTCAGACTGGAAAGCTTATGAAATGGTACATAAAGACAAAGCAACAAAATCATTAAAGGAAGGGGATGTAAAGAACAAAGGGAAGGGGAACATGTTCCTGAAAATAGAATATACCAACATAGATGGAGTGAGATAAAAAATATTCGAGTTCAAAGATATAATTCAGCCCAAAGTCCCAGATATTGTCGCATTAACAGACATGTAACTTGAAGAAAATATTTTAAATGAGATGTATTCCCAAGAGGAATACGACCGTGACAGGAAAACTAGGAAGGGAGGAGGAGTGGCTGTGGTGGTGAAAGAACACCTGAAGGTAAGAGAGTTAATATTTGAAAACCCTCGAGATATTGACATAATGGCATTGCAGATCTGGAATCAGGATGATAAGCTGATAATTGTAAATGCCTACAGCCCACCAGCAAGCAACACATGGACAAAGGAAGAACTGGATGACAAACGACAGGGTCTCATAATGGTCATGAGAGAGATTATGGTAAAAGCTGACAAAGATAAATCCCAATTGTTGGTACTGGGGGACCTTAAGGCAATAGACTGGGAGGCCAACGAGGCAAGAACAGAGGACATTTGGACAGGCAGATTTGTAAACCTCATCTTGGAGACATTCATGTATCAACACATCAAGCAGGCCACAAGAATTAGGGAAGGAGATGTTCCGTCAGTACTGGATCTAGTATTCACCAGGAAAGAAGAGGTATTTGACATCCAGTACCTTCCTCCCTTGGGAAAGAGTGATCACGTCCTCTTGGACATTAAATACGCTATGCGATATAATCTAGTAGAGAATGGGGACAGTGAAACAGCTGTTAAACTCCTCTTCAAGAGAGGACGCTATGGGGAACTTAGAATTTTTTTCTTGGGTATAATTGGACAGACTTGTTGCTAGGCATGAAAGTAAATGAGAGGTATGTCAAATTTTGCAAAATATACGATGAAGGTACACAAACATTCATACCAAAACAGACATGCAGACCTAGGGAACAGGGTTGGTTCAACAGAAATTGCGAGGGAACCAGAGATCAAAAGACACAAGCATGGAATCATTATAGGAAGAGGTGAAACCCCCAAACATTCCAGCGATACAAAGATGCAAGAAACAACTACACGTCAGTAAGGAGAGTGGCAGAGAGGAACTTTGAGAATGGTATAGCAGACAAATGTAAATCAGATCCAGGCCTTTTCTATAAATTCATTAAAAGCAAGCTGCAGGTAAAGGATAATATTCAGAGGTTGAAAATGGGGGACAGTTACACGGAAAATGAAAAGGAAATGTGTGAAATTTAAACGAAAAGTTCCAAAGTGTGTTTGTACAAAATGATATCTTCAGAGAACCAGACACAATAAGAATTCCAGAGAACAACATAGAGCACATAGAGGTATCTAGAGATGAAGTGGAACAAATGATCCTGGAGCTAAGTAAGAACAAAGCAGTTGGTCCAGATGGAGTTTCATCATCGGTTATCTTGAGATTATCTTGAGATGATTTCGGGGCTTTGGTGTCCCCGCGGCCCGGTCCTCAACCAGAGCTCCACCCCCAGGAAGCAGTCCGTGACAGCTGACTACCACCATGGTACCTATTTTACTGCTAGGTAACAGGGGCATAGGGTGAAAGAAACTCTGCCCATTGTTTCTCGCCGGCGCACGGGATCGAACCCGGGACCACAGGATCACAAGTCCAGCGTGCTGTCCGCTCGGCCGACCGGCTCCCAGAGAATGTTCTGAGAGTTCTGGGTTCTGAGAGAATGTGCATCTGAGCTGAGGATTCCACTTCACCTGATCTTTCAGGCATCCCTGTGTACAGGAATCGTAGCAGACGGGTGGAAACAGGCTAACATAGTTCCAATCTACAAAAGTGGCAGCAGGGAAGACCCCCTCAATTATAGACCTGTATCATTGACAAGTGTAATAGTGAAAGTATTGGAAAAACTAATCAAAACTAAATGGGTAGAACGCCTGGAGAGAAATGATATAATATCAGACAGACAGTATGGTTTTCAATCTGGAAGATCCTGTGTATCGAATTTACTCAGTTTCTATGATCGAGCCACAGAGATATTACAGGAAAGAGATGGTTGGGTTGACTGCATCTATCTGGACCTAAAAAAGGCTTTCGACAGAGTTCCACATAAGAGGTTGTTCTGGAAACTGGAAAATATTGGAGGGGTGACAGGTAAGCTTCTAACATGGATGAAAAATTTTCTGACTGATAGAAAAATGAGGGCTGTGATCAGAGGCAATGTATCGGACTGGAGAAATGTTACAAGTGGAGTACCACAGGGTTCAGTTCTTGCACCAGTGATGTTTATTGTCTACATAAATGATCTACCAGTTGGTATACAGAATTATATGAACATGTTTGCTGATGATGCTAAGATAATAGGAAGGATAAGAAACTTAGATGACTGTCATGCCCTTCAAGAAGACCTGGACAAAATAAGTATATGGAGCACCACTTGACAAATGGAATTTAATGTTAATAAATGCCATGTTATGGAACGTGGAATAGGAGAACATAGACCCCACACAACCAATATATTATGTGAGAAATCTTTAAAGAATTCTGATAAAGAAAGAGATCTAGGAGTGGTTCTAGATAGAAAACTATCACCTGAGGACCACATAAAGAACATTGTGCGAGGAGCCTATGCTACGCTTTCTAACTTCAGAATTGCTTTTAAATACATGGATGGCGATATACTAAAGAAATTGTTCACGACTTTTGTTAGGCTACGTACAAAATAGTAACAGGAATCGATAAAATCGATAGGGAAGATTTCCTGAGACCTGGAACTTCAAGAACAAGAGGTCATAGATTTAAACTAACTAAACAAAGATGCCGAAGAAATATAAGAAAATTCACTTTGGCAGAGTGGTAGACGGCTGGAACAGGTGAGAAGGTGGTGGAGGCCAAGACCGTCAGTAGTTTCAGAGCGTTATATGACAAAGAGTGCTGGGAAGACCAGGGGGCCTCGTAGCCTGGTGGATAGCGCGCAGGACTCGTAATTCTGTGGCGCGGGTTCGATTCCCGCACGAGGCAGAAACAAATGGGCAAAAGTTTCTTTCACCCTGAATGCCCCTGTTACCTAGCAGTAAATAGGTACCTGGGTGTTAGTCAGCTGTCACGGGCTGCTTCCTGGGGGTGGAGGCCTGGTCGAGGACCGGGCCGCGGGGACACTAAAAAGCCCCGAAATCATCTCAAGATAACCTCAAGAGAAGACGGGACACCACGAGCGTAGCTCTCATCCTGTAACTACACTTTGGTAATTACACTTAGGTAATTACACACACACACACACACACACACACACACACACACACACACACACAATCGCAGCTGGAACAAACATAGAGGATGGGGGGGAACAGGAAGACTGGATGAAGGAAGTACTCCAGCAAATGCGGAATGAATTCAGTGAAGGACTGAGGGTAATGAGGGAGACAGTAGCCAACCTGCAGATGATCTAAGGGCAGCAAAGGAGGAGATAAGATACCTAAAGGAGACTCTTCCACAATACCAGGCACAAACCGTACCCCAGGGAGATGGGAATGCTACTGTGGAGGGGACCACCACAACCCAGATCTCATTTGCTGAAATGCTTAAAAAGAGCCCTGAAGCTAGGTCTGCAGTTAAGGAAGTTGCCATGGAAGTGGCTTCCTCTCAGGAAGCAGCTAGATGTACTAGCCGGCTGATAGAGAGAAAAAGAGCAGTAGTAGTAGCAGGCATTAAAGAGCAAACAGGGACCAGACCAAAGGAGCGGAGAGACAAGGACAAAACATGGTTAAAGAGATCCTTAAAGAGGTAAGGATGGAGGGAACTGACCAAAATGTTAAAAAGGTTTTCAGGCTTGGAAAGTTCAACAAGGACAGGGACCGAATGATAAAGGTGGTTTTCATGAGCGAAATCACGAAAGAGGAACTGTTAGCAAGGAAGTGCTGTCTAGCAAATGTAGAGAAGTTCAAAAAAGTATTCCTGCAGAGGGATATGACAAGGGAAGAGAGAATACGGACAGCAGACGCGAGGAAGGAGCGCAGGGAGAGAGAAAGAAATCAGAGTACCACAACCCAGAACCCTACAATCCCAGAGGGAAGTGGAGAACCCTCCTCAAACAGTGCAACAGCCACAGGGATTGGGGCACCACCCCCACATTCTACCCAACTGACACCCAACCTGCCCCGTCCCCTGTCAGCCCCCCACTAAGTACCCACCAAGGGCACCCTCCCCCCACCCATCCCCCTCCTCCCACTCACCCTTCTCCCACTCACCCCTCTCCCCAGGACCTCCCTTCTCCCCCATCCCCCAAGCCCTCCCTTCTCCCACATGCCTTCCTGTCTCTCTCACCCCCAAGCCCTCCCTTCCCCCCCTCCCCCCTAAGCCCCCCACTCTCCCCCACCCCACCTAAGTTTTCCCCTCTCCCCCACTCCCCTAAACCCTCCCCTCTTCCTCACCCACCTCAGCCTTCCCTTTTCCCCCACGCCCCCCAAGCCCTCCACCCTTTTCTCCCCCCCCCCAAGCCCCCCCATCTCCCCTATCCCCCAAAGCCTCTCCTCCCCCCATGCTTCCCCAACCCTCCCTCTCTCACCCCCACCAACCCTCCCCCTCTCCCTCTCTCCCCCTACCCTCCCCCTCTTACCCACCCCCTGTTCCCTCCCCCTCTCCCCCACCACCCCAAGCCCTCCCTCCTCCACCAATCTCCCCATGCCAGGTCCCCCCAGCTCCCACTCACCCCAGATCCCAAAGGTCCCCCCCAGAGAAGAAGCAGAAGAGAGTCAGTTTCAGGGTGATGTACTCGAACATAGATGGGATCACAAGCAAGACAAGTGAACTAAGGGAAAGAGCACAAGAAGTTAACCCAGATGTGATCGGACTCACTGAAACAAAACTCTCTGGAATCATAACGAATGCCGTGTTTCCCCAGGAGTACACAGTAATAAGGAAAGAGAGGGAAGGTAGGGGAGGAGGCGGAGTGGCCCTACTCATGAGAAGGGAATGGAGTTTAAAGGAGATGGCCATCCCGGGCTGTGAGGAGTTCAGAGACTACATAGCAGGCACCATAACAATGGGAGGACCAAGAATAGTAGTAGCAGTAATATACAACCCTCCACCAAATGACAGGAGACCCAGTCAAGAGTATGACAACAACAACATGGCAGTTAACACTATAATTGAGAGGGCAGCCTCTGCTGCCTGTAGAAATAGATCCCACCTGCTCATCATGGGCGACTTCAATCACGGAAAGATTGACTGGGAGAACAAGGAACCGCATGGAGGCGAGGATACGTGGAGAGCCAAACTATTGGAGGTGGTGACAAGCAACTTTTTAACCCAGCATGTCGGAGAACCCACAAGGATGAGAGGCAATGACGAACCAGCGAGACTCGACCTAGTCTTCACTCTGAACGACTCCGACATAAGAGAAATCGGTTTTGAGGACCCAGTAGGAATGAGCGACCACAGTGTACTGGTGTTTGAGTACTTGATTGAAGAAGGGTTATTGAACTCGAGGAGGGATACCGAAACCAAAAGGTTAGCATACCGAAAGGGAAACTATGAGGGGATAAGAAAATTCCTAACAGATATAGCATGGGAAACAGAGCTCAGGGGAAAGAAGGCCCAAGATATGATGGATTACATCACGCAGAAGTGCAAGGACGCAGCAAACAAGTTTGTCCCAGTCCAAAAGGAAAACAGAGAAATTAAGATGAGAAACCCATGGTTTAATCAGAGATGTAGGCTAGCTAAGCAGCAAAGTAAAAGGGCATGGAGAAACTATAGGAATAACAGGACACTGGAGAGCAGAGAAAGATACCAGAATGCCAGGAATGAATATGTTAGGATGAGAAGAGAGGCAGAAAGACAATACGAAAATGACATCGCAAGCAAGGCAAAGACTCAGCCTAAATTGGTGCATAGCCACATGAGGAGAAAAACAACAGCAAAGGAACAGGTTATGAAATTAAGGATAGGGGTGGAAGGATTCACTACAAACGACAAGGAAGTGTGTGAGGAATTGAATAAGAAATTCCAGGAGGTCTTCACCTTAGAGCAAGGAGAAATTCCAGAGGTATGTGAGGGAATAGCTAACGAGGAACCACTGGAAGAGTTTGAGATTACCAGCGGGGAAGTAAGGAAGTGTTTACTAGAGTTGGATGTGATGAAGGCTATAGGCCCAGATGGAATCTCCCCCTTGGGTTCTAAAGGAAGGAGCAAGAGAACTGTGCCTGCCACTCTCCATAGTGTATAACAAATCACTGGCAACAGGGGAACTGCCAGATATTTGGAAAGCAGCTAACGTAGTCCCGATATACAAGAAAGGGGATAGACAGGAGGCACTGAACTACAGGCCAGTGTCCCTAACCTGCATACCATGCAAGCTGATGGAGAAGATTGTGAGAAGAATGCTAGTGGAACATCTGGAGCGAAAGAACTTTGTAACACAGCATCAACATGGGTTCAGGGATGGCAGGTCCTGCCTCACAGGGTTACTTGAATTCTACGACCAGGCAACAAAAATAAGGCAAGAAAGAGAAGGGTGGACAGACTGCATATTTTTGGATTGTCAGAAAGCCTTTGATACAGTGCCACACAAGAGGCTAGTGCGAAAGTTGGAGATGCAGGCTGGAGTGAAAGGGAAGGTACTCCGGTGGATAGAGGAGTACCTAAGCAACAGGAGACAACGAGTCAGTGTGAGGGGTGAGGTCTCAGATTGGCGAGACGTTACAAGTGGAGTCCCGCAGGGATCAGTCCTTGGACCTATACTGTTTCTGGTATATGTAAATGATCTCCCAGAGGGTATAGATTCGTTCCTCTCAATGTTTGCCGACGATGCAAAAATTATGAGGAGGATTGAAACAGAGGATGCTAGTAGGAGGCTACAAGATGACCTGGATAGACTGAGTGAATGGTCCAACAAATGGCTGTTGAAGTTCAACCCGAGTAAATGCAAAGTAATGAAAATAGGCAGTGGAAATAGGAGGCCAGATACAGGATACAGAATAGGAGATGAAGTACTTAATGAAACGAACAGAGAGAAAGATCTAGGAGTTGATATCACACCAAACCTGTCTCCTGAAGCCCACATAAAAAGAATAACGTCTGCGGCATATGCGAGGCTGGCTAACATCAGAACAGCGTTCAGGAACCTGTGTAAGGAATCATTCAGAATCTTGTACACCACATATGTAAGACCAATCCTGGAGTATGCGGCCCCAGCATGGAGCCCGTACCTTGTCAAGCACAAGACGAAGCTGGAAAAAGTCCAAAGGTATGCCACTAGACTAGTCCCAGAACTAAGAGGCATGAGTTACGAGGAAAGGCTGCGGGAAATGCATCTTACGACACTGGAAGACAGAAGAGTAAGGGGGGACATGATCACAACCTACAAAATCCTCAGGGGAATCGACCGGGTAAACAAGGATGAACTATTCAACACTGGTGGGACGCGAACAAGGGGACACAGGTGGAAGCTGAGTACCCAAATGAGCCACAGAGACGTTAGAAAGAACTTTTTCAGTGTCAGAGTAGTTAGTAAATGGAATGCATTAGGAAGTGATGTGGTGGAGGCTGACTCCATACACAGTTTTAAATGCAGATATGATAGAGCCCAATAGGCTCAGGAATCTGTACACCAGTTGATTGACAGTTGAGAGGCGGGACCAAAGAGCCAAAGCTCAACCCCCGCAAGCACAAATAGGTGAGTACAGACACACTGACACACAGACACACAGATGACGCAAAATTAATGAGAAGAGTTGTGACAGACGAGGATTGTAGGATCCTCCAAGAGGACTTAAACAGGCTGCAGAGATGGTCAGGGAAATGGCTACTGGAGTTTAACACCAGTAAATGTAAAGTTATGGAAATGGGATCAGGTGACAGGAGACCAAAGGGACAGTACACAATGAAGGGGAACAGCCTACCTGTAACGATTCGAGAAAGAGACCTGGGAGTGGATGTGACACCTAATCTAACTCCTGAGGCACATATAAATAGGATAACGACAGCAGCGTACTCTACATTGGCGAAAATTAGAACTTCATTCAGAAACCTAAATGAGGAAGCTTTTAGGGCGCTTTACACTGCCTACGTGAGACCCGTCTTAGAGTATGCCGCGCCATCATGGAGCCCCCACCTGAAGAAACACATAAAGAAACTGGAGAAGGTTCAGAGGTTTGCGACGAGGCTTGTCCCAGAGCTACGAGGGATGGGATATGAAGAGCGGCTGAAGGAACTGAACCTTACGACACTAGAGAAAAGAAGGGAGAGAGGAGATATGATAGGGACATATAAAATACTCAGGGGAATTGACAAAGTGGAAATAGATGAAATGTTCACACGTAATAATAACAGAACGAGGGGACATGGGTGGAAACTGGAAACTCAGATGAGTCACAGAGATGTTAGGAAGTTTTCTTTTAGCGTGAGAGTAGTAGAAAAATGGAATGCACTTCAGGAACAGGTTGTGGAAGCAAATACTATTCATACTTTTAAAACTAGGTATGATAGGGAAATGGGACAGGAGTCATTGCTGTAAACAACCGATAGCTAGAAAGGCGGGATCCAGGAGTCAATGCTCGATCCTGCAAGCACATATAGGTGAGTACATATAGGTGAGTACACAGTCACAGACACATACACACACACACACACACACACACACACACACACACACACACACACAAACTAAGACGCCAACAAAATTTTCCATAAATTTGGCGGGAAATTGGTGGCGGGAAGCGGATGTAAACAAACAGAGTTGAGGCGCCAAGTCTGTATTTACAGTATATTATCCGTTTTTCCCCGGGAGTTTAATCATCCACTTACGACCCTGAAAACCCCCACTTAAGCGTAGGAAGCTGCTCTTGCTGCTCTTGAGAGCAAGCTTAATAAGCGGCAGGAAAAGAGCTCCTTAAGCAGCATTCCTGACTTTGGTTAACAAAGGCTTTAATGTTCATGATAGTTGAACAGCTGTAAACTTAATTAAGAACATAATATTGCAGAAAATTGTAGGCCTATTGGTCCATACGAGACAGCTGCTATTGGTCCATACGAGACAGCTGCTATTGGTCCATACGAGGCAGCTGCTATTGGTCCATACGAGGCAGCTGCTATTGGTCCATACGAGGCAGCTGCTATTGGTCCATACGAGGCAGCTGCTATTGGTCCATACGAGGCACCTGCTATTGGTCCATACGAGGCAGCTGTTATTGGTCCAACGAGACAGCTGCTATTGGTCCATACGAGGCAGCTGCTATTGGTCCATACGAGGCAGCTGTTATTAGTCCATGCGAGGCAGCTGCTATTGGTCCATACGAGGCAGCTGCTATTGGTCCACACGAGGCAGCTGCTATTGGTCCACACGAGGCAGCTGCTATTGGTCCATACGAGGCAGCTGCTATTGGTCCATACGAGGCAGCTGTTATTAGTCCATGCGAGGCAGCTGCTATTGGTCCATACGAGGCAGCTGCTATTGGTCCATACGAGACAGCTGCTATTGGTCCATACGAGGCAGCTGCTATTGGTCCATACGAGGCAGCTGTTATTAGTCCATGCGAGGCAGCTGCTATTGGTCCATACGAGGCAGCTGCTATTGGTCCACACGAGGCAGCTGCTATTGGTCCACACGAGGCAGCTGCTATTGGTCCACACGAGGCAGCTCCTATTGGTCCATACGAGGCAGCTGCTATTGGTCCATACGAGGCAGCTGCTATTGGTCCACACGAGGCAGCTGCTATTGGTCCACACGAGGCAGCTCCTTCAACGGTGAAAAGTGAGCTACACTGGACCTTAGTAACGTTTAGGTACACGGAACTACGGGGGTCAATTTCCATCAAAAATTGTAGTTGTTAGTAAGGAAATTGTAATATTTAATTGAGAGAGAGACGACCTATAGACTGATTGTACACTAATGACTGGACGACCTAGACAGTGATTGTATTCCCAGTTCCTTAGATCAACAGGAGTTCCTTAACGACCGTCAACAAGGCACCACCCTAACGACCTCATTAGGGTCTGCAGGAAGCAACACACAACACCAACCAACCACCCGGCACCTTCAAACAAGCCAATACAAAGGTCGTAATACCGTGTAATCACCTGAAAGATCAAGGTCATGCCCAATTAGGCAATACGTCGTAGTTTGGTTGTATTGCGACAATCCGGTAGACGCGTGAAGGCACTGTAGAGGCCGCTGCTAACCTCTACTCTTGTGTACATCAAGTCTTTCAATGGACCTCAGAAATTAATGTTAAATATAACGAAGACGAGCTCCAGCTCCTGAGCTATGGAAAAACAAAATAAAAATATAAAAATGGAAACCACGTACAAAACTCAGGCAAATCATAACATAGAACGAAAAGGCAATGTAAAGGATCTGGGTGTACTCATGTCGGAAGACCTTACCTTTAAAGAACACAATAAAGTAGCCGTCACAACTGCAAGAAAAATGACAGGTTGGATAACAAGAACTTTTCACACTAGAGATGCTATACCGATGATGATACTTTTCAAGACGCTTGTGCTCTCTAGAGTGGAGTACTGCTGCACAATGACAGCCCCTTTCAAAGCTGGAGAAATTGCTGACTGGAGAGCGTGCAGAGATCCTTTACTGCTAGAATCCACTCAGTAAAACATCTTAACTATTGGGACCGACTAAAGAGCCTAAATCTGTACTCCCTTGAGCGCAGGCGGGAGAGATACATAATAATCTATACGTGGAAAAATAATAGAGTGGGCTGGTCCCAAACCTGTACACAGAAATAACACCACATGAGACCAGGAGGCATTCAACATGCTTCCACTACACATAAGGGGCATAACTGGCCGACCCCTCACAGTGTTCAAGAGAGAACTATCAACATCAGAGGCCCGAGACTGTTCAACACGCTTCCACTACACATAAGGGACATAACTGGCCGACCCCTCACAGTGTTCAAGAGAGAACTATCAACATCAGAGGCCCGAGACTGTTCAACACGCTTCCACTACACATAAGGGGCATAACTGGCCGACCCCTCACAGTGTTCAAGAGAGAACTATCAACATCAGAGGCCCGAGACTGTTCAACACGCTTCCACTACACATAAGGGGCATAACTGGCCGACCCCTCACAGTGTTCAAGAGAGAACTACCAACATCAGAGACCCGAGACTGTTCAACACGCTTCCACTACACATAAGGGGTATAACTGGCCGACCCCTCACAGTGTTCAAGAGAGAACTACCAACATCAGAGGCCCGAGACTGTTCAACACGCTTCCACTACACATAAGGGGCATAACTGGCCGACCCCTCACAGTGTTCAAGAGAGAACTATCAACAT